>NC_083595.1:50864681-50939681 GCF_027579695.1 Neoarius graeffei | reverse complement strand
TAAGCACCCCCCACAGAGCACCACGAGGGACATGGTCGTAAGCCTTCTCCAGGTCCACAAAACACATGTTGACCGGTTGGGCAAACTCCCATGCACCCTCCAGTACCCTTGCAAGGGTAAAGAGCTGGTCCAGTGTTCCACAACCAGGACGAAAACTGCATTGTTCCTCCTGAGTCTGAGGTTCGACTATCGACTGGACTCTCCTCTCTAGCTTCCCAGCATAGGCTTTCCCAGGGAGGCTGAGAAGTGTGAACCCCCTATAGTTGGAACACACTCTCCGGTCCCCCTTTTTAAAAAGGGGGACCACCACTCCAATCTGTCAATCCAGAGGCACTGTCCCCAACCTCCACGCAATGTTGAAGAGGCATGTCAGCCAAGACAGCCCAACAACATCCAGTGCCTTCAGGAACTCAGGACGAATCTCATCCGCCCCCGGAGCCCGGCCACCAAGGAGCTTTTTAACCACCTCTGCAACCTCAGCCCCTGTGATGGGCGAGTCATCCCAAGCACCCTCAGACTCTTCGTCCTCCTTGGACAACATGAAGGTGGGATTGAGGAGATCCTTGATGTATTCCTTCCACTGCCGGACGATGTCCCCAGTTGAGGTCAACAGCACTCCATCCTCACTGTAAACAGTAGGGACAGAGCACTGTTTCCCCTTACTGAGCTGCCGGACGGTTTGCCAGAATCTCTTTGAGGCCGACCGAAAATCACTTTCCATGGCCTCACTGAACTCCTCCCACACCTGAGTTTTTGCTTCAGTGACCACCAGAGCCGAGTTCCACTTGGCCCGTTGGTATCTGTCAGCTGCCTCTGGAGACCCACAGGCTAACCAAGCCCAATAGGACTCCTTCAGCTTGACGGCTCCCCTCACCACAAGTGTCCAACACCAGGTTTGGGGATTACCACCACGACAGGCACCAACAACCTTGCAGCCGCAGCTCTGAATGGCCGCCTCAGCAGTGGAGGTGCGAAACATGGTCCACTCGGAGTCAATGTCCCCATCCTCCCCTGGTATGCAGTTGAAGCTTTGCCGGAGGTGGCAGTTGAAGATCCGATGGACAGGAGCCTCCGCCAGACGTTCCCAGCATACCCTCACTACACGTTTGAGCCTACCAGGTCTGTCCGGCCTCCTCTCCTGCCATCTGACCCAGCTCACCACCAGGTAGTGATCAGTTGACAGTTCTGCTCCTCTCTTCACCCGAGTGTCCAAGACATACAGTCATAGATCAGATGGAACAACTACAAAGTCAATCATCGATCTATGGCCTAGGGCAGGGGTGTCAAACCTGATCCATAAAGGGCCGTGTGGCTGCAGGTTTTCATTCCAGCCATGCAGCAGCACCCTGATTTGGCTTATTCAATCAACTGACACACCCACCCTTTAATCAAGGGTGGGTGTGGCTGCAAGTATTTGACTGTGTGAAGACAGTTCAGTTGATTGAATGAGCCAAGTCAGGTGTGCTGCTGCATGGCTGGAATGAAAACCTGCAGCCACAAGGCCCTTTATGGATCAGGTTTGACACCCCTGGCCTAGGGTGTCCTCGTGCCACATGCACTTATGGACACCCTTATACTTGAACATGGTGTTCATTATGGCCAAACCGTGCATGGCACAGAAGTCCAACAACAGAACACCGCTTGGGTTCAGATCGGGCAGGCCATTCCTCCCAGTCACACCCCTCCAGGTCTCACCGTCATTGCCTACATGAGTGTTGAAGTCCCCCAGTAAAACAATGGAGTCCCCTTGTGGTTCACTCTCTAGCACCCCACTCAAGGACTCCAAGAAGGCTGGGTACTCTGAACTACCATTTGGCGCATAAGCACAAATGACAGTCAGAGACCATTCCCCGACCCGAAGGCGCAGGGAAACAACCCTCTCATTCACTGGGGAGAACTCCGATATTGGGGTGCTACCAATAACCCCACCCCTGCCCGGCGCCGCTTACCCTTGGCAACTCCAGCATAGAAGAAAGTCAGGCTGATCCTGATTGAATAACTTGGTACTTTGAACAAATTTCAGTTCACGGACCAATCACACCCAAGATACCTGAAAATGATCAGCTGTAGAACCTGTGTGCTAAGCTTGCTAGCTGAAAATAGTTTTGATTGTTATGATGAAGTTATATTTTGGAGTTTATCTGTTAAATAAATCAGGGAGAAAATGTCAGTGAAAAGCTGAACTAAAATATGACTCATGGCAAACAAATGCATATTTTGCACTTCTCTCAAAATCGGTTGTAGCTGAGCAAGACCAATAGCCTTAAAGGAAACGCACCACTTTGAAGCTGGACGTAATTTTACAGTATCAGAATTATTCCGGATGGCATGCAGAGAAGAAACAAAGCTCTCTGCACTCTCATTTATAAGAACCCTGTAATTACGGCTATAATCTATTTTTTTTTTTTTTCTGAGAGAGCCACAGTCACTAAAGCAGGGCTGATTGGTCTGTAATGGTGTCCGTGACTTTTATGGTGCCAATGATGAAGCCGATCACACTCCAGGCATCCTCGGTGATGTGTTGTGTTCTGTACGTCTGGATGGAAACGATAGAATGCAGATATAATTGCAAGAAGGGGAATTGCGATACTGAACAAGCAGCTGCTAATCAGCTGGCAATTGCAAATTTCCGCCCAAACTAAATGCAACCTAATTAAAGAGTAATAGCGTATTGGATTAACGCGTGTCTGGTCGAGGTAATGAAACAGGACGCCAATCAATATCCGAGAAGTTGTATAGTGCTCCAGAGGCAGCGCTAAGAAGCTTGAAGCTCTTTTGTGAAGCCACAGAGAACCTAAAACCAATATCAGGATTTAATTTAAATAGATTTGTATGGAATCTTGACTTCCTTCTGTTCTGCCTAAGGTGATCTAATGTTAATCTGAGTCGCAGACTGAGTTTAGCCGTACCACTGGCTACTGCTATGACCTCACGCTATGGTCCTGAACAGGGAAAAGCACACGATACTGAAAAATCCTTTTCTAAATTAACTAATTTTGTTTTAGTTTCTTAAATATAGCTGTCTTTGTCAGCGCATTTGAGCCAAATTTAATGTTTTCCTTATTAGCATGACGGTTTTGCTTTTCATTCCCCTGCAGCAAATAGTTCACGAATTATGAGGTTATTTTTTATTATTTATACCCCTGCTCCAAGGGGGGGGGGGGGGGGGGGGGGGGGGGTACTGGTTTACCTTTGTTTGTCCGTCCATCTGTCCGTCCAAAACACCCTTTTTCTCAGCAACCACAAATCATAGCCACTTGGTACCAAACTTCAGCTTGGGGTTCTGTACCATGTTTACCGTTTTCAGGTCTGTCGCACATCGACTTCCTGTTTACTGACAATGTATTTACGAAACACACAGGGTGGATTTACAAAATTTTCGGAACACTTTTCTCAGCAACTACAAATCACAACTGCTTGATATTTGGTACCGAGCTTCAGCTTGGGGTTTTATACCGTGTATACCGTTTTCAGGTCTGTCGCACATCAACTTCCTGTTTACCGACTGAATGTATTTATGAAACATATAGGGTGGATTTTGACGCTATTTCAAGAAGCAAAATGCTGTTTCAAAATGACAGTTTACCAAGAAGCTATTTGAGATCCCTGGGGAGAACACTGCTCTTTACTTACTTGTTTCAGGGTTCATTATTTGTTGAAGTCAACATTCATAATAAATGTCCTATTCCTTCGATTGCTTGCGTTCCGATATAAGTGAGAGCGGGGGGATACTTAAATGAGCAGTAGCTCACAGTTGATCTTGTTTTAAATTAAAATAGAAAATAAAAGTGTGGATTTTATCATTTCAATATGCAGATCAAAACTGTGCACTTTATCTGGAGCGACTTTGAAGAAATATGGATTATTTACTTGCTGCTGTTGTCGTTAGAATAAAATTTCTGTGCATCTAAGATTTTATGTTTGAAGTAAGAAACAAAATGCGACAGCGTATAAAACGAGACAGTCAGTGAGAGCGTAGCTCACTCCGGCCCCGTCTAGTCCAGAAGGAACGATCTAAAGTGAGCCACCTTGCACAATAAATGTTGCAAGCTATATACAGTATATACAAGCTATATATAGAAGTGATATCCACCCTAGGAACACCGACCTATTTACCAGAAATAATCCAAAACGGCGAGGAATTCACTGAGAAGAAGCGATTTTTGGTGAACTGCTTAAGGCATTAAGGCTTAATTAGTCCATAACGTCATTAATAATTGTAATGAAGCAAATCTGGGTAGATGTTATATGCACCCTAGGTACCCCTACCTTCATGCCAGAAAGAATCAAAATCGGTGAAGAATTGAGGGAGAAGAAGCGATTTGTGTGGAAGCTGCTCATTAGGGATTGATTAATTACTCCATATCTTCATTATTAATTACAATTATGCAAATTTGGGTGGAGGCTATATGCATCCCAGGCAGACCGATCTTCCTGCCAAAAAGAATCAAAATCGATGAAGAATTGAGAGAGAAGAAGCGATTTCCGTGAAATGTGGACGACGTCCAATGGACAGACAACGGACAACACATGATGGTATAAACTCATCACCTGCTGGCCAGATGAGCTAATAATAAATAATAAGCAATACAAAGCAAAATTACTGTTTCTCAATTGTATTTGAATATAAAAACATTAACAGTTTTGTATTTATTAAAAAAAAAAAAACACATACTTTTTATGTTTATTATTCCATTAAATGTTGTGGAACGTCGACTCAACAAGTTAGTTCCTGTTAACATTTCCATTATTTTTTTTTCTCTCGCTTGACCTTAGTGATCATAGCTGATTATGAGCTGTGATGATAGAAACTGGGGCACATTATTAGAATGAACGGCTTATAATTATTATTAAAAAAAAATAACCTGTAATTTGTATCTGCGTTACTGCTCGAGAAAATTAATCAACACTTCCTGAATCAGAATCGAGCATTTGACATTCCATACTGTGGTTATTGATCTCGTTAGTGGTTCAGACACTGTTGGTGTGAACATACATGTATATTTCAGTATCATCTGTATATACAGTGCCCTCCGTAACTATTAGCACCCCTTGTAAAGATTAAAAAGGGTTAGAAAAAATCCACCTGTTGTAAAGTCGCTTCATCTCAGACCCCGTCCACACGTAGCCGGGTATCTGCTAAATCGAAGATATTTTTCTACGTTTTGGCCTGTCATCCACATGAAAACACATCAAAAACGAATATTTAAAAAAACTCCGGGCAAAGTGAAGATTTTTGAAAACTCCGTGTATGCCTTTTCGTGTAGACAGAGATAACCGGAGTTTTGCGTTTTAGAACGTCACAATCTGCGCCAAAAAAATGACAACAAATCTGCCCTGACGTCAAACGTGCGACCTTTGTTTACTGCAGAAGCCAGATTAAGCATGGACTTAAGCTAGCCGCACACCACGGCGATCCACGCGGTACCGAACCGACCCATTTCAGAGCCGACTCCCGACAGGGCACGCACATATCCCCCGACTGTTGACGAGTGCAGTCGCGATTGAAGCGACACGTGACAACTTAATAGCTTTGTGATTGGCTATTGGATATAGTTACTGTTAAATCCAACACTTGAAGATGCTACAGGCTGAATTACAAATGACACAACATGGAATATGTAGCGCACTATCTAGGCTGCATGAGCTATTATTTCCAACCTTAAATAGTGCACTTATATAGGGGAGTTAAAGCGATTTGGAATTCAGCCACACAACTTGAGCAGAGTGGCTTTGCAGCCCACTGTGTCTATGGATAAAGCTTCAGTCTATGGAATTACAGTATATACCTGCATTAGGTGCTACCAACACGTATTTCTCGCGCTAGAAATTGTGTTTAATGATGTCACGTGTTATATGCGAAAGATATGATTGGCTATTGCTAGCGACTCTCGCCGATCAGTCTGGCTCCCGATTAGTTTTTCGAATCGGCTGTGAGATGAGTCGGTACCATCGAAAACTAGTCTTTACGCCTGACTCGCGACTTCAGTTGGCTCGGTACGCTGAAAATCGGCGTAGTGTGTGGCTAGCTAAAGAGTAATGGATCGGAGTAGTGCCTTGAAAGCGTTAATTATTGTGCAGGTGCTATTTACATGTTTAATTTTAGAAGCCCAACTACTGCTCCAAGAGCACAGGCGATGTGATTAGGGGGTAGGATTTGGGGAAATAACCATCTACAGGTTTGGAATGCTTATGAATGTGATTGAAAACGCAGATGTTCGGTTATGTGTGGAAGGGATTTTTTTCGAAGACGAGGTGGTGTGGATAAAACATTTTTATAAACGGGGGGGGGGGATGTTCGGTTTTAAAAATACCCGGCTACGTGTGTACATGGCATCACACTGAAAAAATGAGAAAAATCCAACCTTTAATAGAAGTACACTTATTCAGAGACAAACAACAAAAACATGTGACACAATTATTGCCACCCTATGCATTTAATACTTTGTACACCCTCCCTTTGGCAGTAAAACAGCACTGAATCTGTCCTATAACATTTTATAAGGTTGGAGATACAGAGCAGGGCATCTGAGACCATTCCTCTTTACACAATCTCTCCACATCATCCATGGTCCTCGACCCTCTCTCATGCTCTCTCCTCTTCAGCTCAGCCCACACACTGTAAAAAAAATAGTTGAGAATACTTGAAATTTCAAGGCAACAGTCTGCATTAAGAATTTTATGTTTTGCCAATGATGTGCCCATGATAATCCAAACTATGATAAAACTGTTATCTTTATTAAGAATTCTTAATTAAGTCAATTTTCAATTCCTCATTCTGCCAACATAGATTTCTCTTTTTGCTGAACAGTGGCATTCACAGTAGTACAAAAAGGCAATTGAGGTTATCACAATTTTTTTTTTTTTAGATTTTTTTGGGGCTTTTTTCACCTCTATTTGGATAGGACAGCGTAGAGACAGGAAATGAGCAGGAGAGAGAGAGAGACGGGGAGGGATCGGGAAATGACCTCAGGTCGGAACCGAACCCGGGTCCCCGGATTTATGGTATGGCGCCTTATCCACGACGCCCCCAAGGTTATCACAATTTATCATTAAACTATACATGCCTTTTTTCATTGTTCTACACAGTTACAAAACTTCAATATTGAAATAAAGTTTTTAAAACCCATGTCGTGGGTATGGCATCGTGGCTCAGGTGGATAAGGTGCCATACCATAAATCCGGGGACCTGGGTTCGATTCTGACCCGAGGTCATTTCCCGATCCCTCCCCGTCCCTCTCTCCCACTCATTTCCTGTCTCTACACTGTCTTATCCAAATAAAGGTGAAAAAAGCCCCCCCAAAAAGTCTGATAACCTCAATTGCCTTTTTGCACTACTGTGAATGCCACTGTTCAGCAAAAAGAGAAATCTATGTTGGCAGAATGAGGAATTGAAAATTGACTTAATTAAGAATTCTTAATAAAGATAACAGTTTTATCATAGTTTGGATTATCATGGGCACATCGTTGGCAAAACATAAAATTCTTAATGCAGACTGTTGCCTTGAAATTTCAAGTATTCTCAACTATTCTTTTTTTACAGTGCAGGTTTTCACTGGGGTTCAGCTCAGGGGACTGAGATGTCCAGGGCAGAAGCTTGATTCTGTGCTCAGAGAACCGTTTTTATGTTGATTTGGACATTGGATCATTGTCCTGCTGGAAGATCCAATGATGACCAAGAATTTAGTTTCCTGGTGGAGGAGCCAGATTCGGATTTAAAATGTCCTGATGTTTCATGGAGTCCATGATGCCATGGACCCTAACAAGGTTTCAGGGCCTTTCGAGGAAAACCAAAATCAAAACATCACAGAACCTCCACCATATTTTACAGTTGGGATCGGGTTCTTTTCATTACAGCTGTCCTTCTTTTTACACCAAACCCACTGTGAGTGTTATTTGAAAAAAAAAAAAAGCTCCATTTTTGTTCCATCAGACCAGAGAACACAGTTCCAGTCAAAGTTGTAGCGTTTCACAAACTTCAGCTGATAACTGACAAAGTTTTTTCTGGAACCTTCCAAATAATCTGTTGATATGGAGGTGGAGTCTGATGGTGGGTTTGGAGACTTGGGCTGAATCCCATTTCACCCCTTGGACCAACCCCTTGGCCCTTCCCCTCCATTTTGCGCGTTCACGTGAAGGGGTAGGGGTATCCCAATCCCAGTTAACGCGGAGGGGTAGGGGAAGGGGTAGGGCTTCTGTACCCCTCCAAACGGAGATTTTCCTGGAGCTGACTCCGAACGAAGGGGTTTGAGTGATTTCCCACAATGCCATGCGGATTTCAGCGAGATTTCATGCGGATTTCAGAAAGATGGCGGTTCCCGCGGCGAAAGATTGTCATAAATGTATTTTCTCCATTATTTACATGTTTTAAGTTGTTATCCAGAGGAAACACGCCGCTTGATTCGCTTTCGAGCTGAGAATGAGCAGCGATTTCTGAAATCCAAGCTGCTGCTAAAAAGCTTTGGGAGTGAGTATTGTTTTCGGTTGCTTTACTGCGTACGTTTTGTTCTGTTATTCTCGCTTTTATTGTTTACATGAGTGTTCTGACACCTCATTCTGTCGGATGTGGTGCACGAAGCGCCAAAGATATCCCATTCAGTGGTGTTAGTTAACAAATCACACCCTGCCAGCAGAGATTTCTGGTTCTGCCTCTGGCTCTGACTGTAGCGGCTGGTCGCAGCCAATGACGCATTTGGTCGCGTTTTGCTAACGTAAACGCTGATGGAGGTACGCGATGACGTATGCGATCGTTGAAGGGCTATCCCAATACGTAAGGGTTGAATTTCAAGCCCTATCCCTTGTAGCTCAGTTTCAAGGGGAAGGGCCAAGGGGAAGGGGGAGGGGGAGGGGTAGAAATTAGAATTGGGATTGGGCCTTGGAATCACCAAGATTTTACTTTTTTTACTGTTGTCATTCACCAACAGTGATCCTTCGGGGATTTTTTTTTTTGCCTCTTACCCTCCTCCAGGCAAGTTTGTTCCAGTTCCAGTTGGTGTCCACTTTTTAGCCCCCACTGGCTTAAAGGCCTGAATTGTTGGTACCCTTGGAAATGACGGATTTCCATCCATCCGTCTGTCCCATGGAAGTGCACTCACCTTCTGAAATCAGCTCCCCTCACAATTTTTGGAGGAATTTCTTCTGAAATCAGCTCCCCTCACAATTTTTGGAGGAATTTCACGAAACTTGACAGGATTCTTTGTTATATGTCGGTAATATGCATATTGTAATTTCGTTCAATTTAGTCGCATTTTACCAGAGTTATGGCCAAGTTGCCAGCGGGGGATATTGTGCTCTCAGAGCACTTATTTATTTATTTTTTTTAAAAAAAACTAATTATTATTGCTCTAACAGTAGAAACGGACATTTTCAGGCAAGTAGATATTTTTTATAACCATCCCCTGACTTATGAAGGTCAACACACTTCTTCTCCCTCATTTGGTTTGTGTATCTCTTATCTTTCCCATGTTGATGTTGAGAGAATTTGGCCTCTGCATCACCTCATATTTCATCCCCAGTTAATCAGGAAGTCATGGATTACAGCTTGAAAGTTCCTACACACTCCAAGCAACTCAAACATGGGAAACATGCTTCAGGTACATTGTGTTCACTATCATTTCCAGGGGTACCAATAATATTGACACGTGTGTTTGTTGAAAATATATTTCTTGATGAGGGATTTGTTTTTGTTTTTTTCTGAATGGATTTATTTAAATTAAAGGTTGGAATTTTCTCATTCTTTCAGCACGAGATGAAGCAACTTCAGCAAAATGTGGATTTTTTTCGAGCCCTTTTTACTGAATCTTTACAGGAGGTGCCATTTATTGTGGAGGGCTGGGTGCTGTATGTGTTAGTTGATGCCATGTTGAATGATAATATATCATGGAGGCAGCATGTCGATGCTGGAGCCTTGAGGAACACCTTGGGTTACGTTAACTGGAGCTGACTGTTTGCGGTTAACTGTGAAAAACAGCCCCCGGTTCCTCAGGCAGGTCAATACAAGGTCAGTGACACCAGCGATGTGTTCTCGCTGTTTCAGCAGCGCCAGGTGATGAACAGCATCAAACACAGAGCTGAGATCCAGCGAAATAAAGCTTTTTAAGTGGTCAGAGTCAGCACTAATGAAAAGGTCGTTAGTAACTCTGACCATAATGCTGTGTCTTCATAAAATATGCAAAGACAGAATAATAACAATAATATAATCTCGAAACGAGTATCACTGTTGTGATCTACAGTACTGTGCGAAAGTCTTAGGCCCCCTATTTTTTTATGACTTCTACATTATTGAGTCAAAACATCAGAAAAACACTTTAGAGTTCCAAACGTTCATTTTTTTCAGCACAAAATTAAATGTTACAGAAAAAAGAAGTTTGTATCTGAGCAGCATAATTAAGTTATTCCACGAAATCGAGTCGTGCATGAGCTGATAGCTATAATCCATGTATGGCAAGATTGAGTGGAATAGTTAACTGTTTTATTCTATCTACATTTTGAGAAATGGAGCATTTTTCTTTTTTGCAAATTCAACCAATAAAAACTTTATACAAAACGTCCGACAAAATCATTTCCGCTTAGAATGTAAACAAACCGGCGAAATGACAGGAGCAATTTGTGAAAAATGTGATAATAGTAATTCTTGAAAAAAAGATATGCTTTTACTTTTATCAAATACTCATTCCATATTTTGTTGCGCTTTTTTAATATTTTTTTGGGTTTTGTTTTCGAGTAGAGTTTTTATTTCGTCCTCGGTTGGTTCAGCAACACGCTCCGCCATTTTGTTTTTCTCTACTCACAGTATATGAACTGATAGCCTAGTAGTGGAGTAGCCAGTTAAAGGCGCATGATTGCTCATATCCAGTGAATATGGATCGAATATTCCATAAGAGAGCACTTTTCAGATTAAAAAAGAAAACATAATGAAGGCTGCTGGGTTTTGGTGTAAAACAGGGATCCCAGACGTCCGCTATTTAGCGGAATTCTGCTATTTTTCTAGCCAAAGTGATGGTGTTTTTTTTAAATCTCTTGTATATCCGTTAAAAATATGTTTAAGTAAAATGACCAGCAGAATACGTTCTGATTTGGTTTGCTTGTTTAGCGATGTTTTTGTCAGCTTCGTTTGTTCTCGTTGACATTCGGGAACACTCGGAAGTTAAATTGATGTAAATACCGCGAGACTGTATGCGATAGAAACAGAAAACAATATGGCTGCGCCCATTTGCTAGAAAACGTGTTTTAACTCCGTTCGTGCTTTTGTTTCTAATGCGTTGAACTTAATTCAATATACAGGGCTGTGAAATTTCCGCGGATTCTGTCGCGAAAAATATCATCTTCACAAAACGTCTATTTTTGCATTAAAAATCATTGGGGGGGGTCTAGTCGCCGGACTCGCGGAGTTTTATGCCAGCTGAGCGTGGAACATGTCTTGACTGCGACTCAGGAGCAGTGTTGCCAGATTGGGCGGTTTCAAGTGCATTTTGGTGGGTTTTGAACATATTTTGGGCTGGAAAACGTCAGCAGTATCTGGCAACACTGCTCAGGAGTGCATGACAGAGCTAAAAATAGCTATTGCGTGACCTGGCACCGCGTACGTGAATTTTGTACTTACAGGGTGCAAGATCAGACATAGTTAAGATGCCATCAAAAAGGAAAGCTAAGGAGGTGTTTGAGAGAGATGCAAAGAGGGCTAGAAAAGAACACACAGACAGACTGAAGGAAAAGATGAAAAAGAACAAGTTTGCAAAACTGAAAGAGATGGTGTTAAAGAAAAGAAAATTAAAAGACTTTCATTAGATGCTGTTTGACAGACTATGAACATTTTGTAAATAGCTTTAATAGAGGAATGCAAATACTATAGAACTAATAACTAATAGCCTTACTGAAAAATGAATTGAAAGAAATAGCTGGGAGTGATGCAAAGAGGAACAGAAGGAGCCAGAAGTAAAAGAAAAGATGTAAATAATATATTAGATAAGAAACATTAGTTTTTTTAAACTTTTGCTCTGTAGACAAGAGACATTGTGACAGATTCTCGGAAAAAGCCAGGACATAATACAAGAATTAAGTGTAATTTGGAAGACAACAGGTATCTCACTTAAATATTGAGCATGATTTTTCACAAAGTCATTTTGAAAGGCCTATCAAAGTTTTCTTTTATTAACATTTCTTTAAATTGTTATTTACACTTTTTTTTTTAACTTTTATTTTGATTAAGAGATAAAATACATAGGCACTTATTAGATATTTCAAGGTATTTTACATGGATCTTTCATTTTAAAAGAGAAACCTGTTGATGGGTATTTTATATGGCAAAATGAAGACCAAGACTAGTCAAATATTTACTTGTTGAGATCAATTTTTTTACTTGCAGGAAATGCTCAGAATACACCATATAACACCTAAAATGGCTTGGTGTCTGGGGCCCGCAGGGCCCCAGACACCCCCCCCCCCCCCCCCCCTTTTCCTCGGATTTCTTATTTACAATTTCACAGCCCTGAATATGTCGTGGAAAAAAAATATATCGTCCATAAAAGAGATAGCGGAACAGTGTCCGGGTTAGAAGAAGTATATTCTTCAAAGCTACATTTTCATCTAATTTTTATAAATAATTTTTTTTGCCACTTATGTCATTGATTACAAAATATGGCATCAAATAGATACACATTATTGTTACATTCTGTTGCTTTTCTGTGTTAAATCTATGTAAAAAATGTGTTCTATAGCATCTTTAAATGTTAAAATCTCAACAGCTTCAGGGGGCTTGCAGCGCCCTTGACCCCTGCTGATAGTTTCTTACATTCCTCTATTTTTTTCAATTACTGCTGGGATCCCTGGTAAAATGAAGAAGTGAGTGTGACCGTCAAAGTGTCCAGAAGAACTGTGTCTGGTTCTGTAAGATGCTCAGGAAAACCTACAGCTCATTTCCGCATAAAACTGACCTCACTGGACCTGAGACTAAGGCAAAGGGTCGTCTCACACCAAATACTGACTTTTTCATTTATTATGGCTTACTGATTACTGTTTTATAGTATTTTTTTAATGTTGAAACATTTCATTACGCTATTTTTAAGCCATTTTTGGTCTCTAGCGTTTCTTTCCATGTGCCTAACACTTTTGTACAGAACTGTATATTCTGCTCTAACACTGCGCTGGTGAAATAATAATAATAATAATAACACAGTTATGTGTTCATTATAGTGTTTTTGCTGAGTGTGTGTCTCCCTGTGCAGCTCCAGCGGAGTTTGTTCAGCCTCCTCAGTCCATCGCACGGCCGGTCGGCACCACCGCCATCTTCACGTGCCTGGCGCAGGGCGAGCCTACGCCTCAGCTCACATGGCTGAAAAACGGCCAGATCCTGGAACCTGGTGGCCACGTCAAGCTCAGGAACAACAACAGGTGAGGAAAATTCTGTTCAAATGGTCTCATTGCTGATGTCTGGCATGAGTGTTTTATTTGGGTTATGGCTGTTATGGCTGTTTGTTCTGCTGAGACTGAGGCTTTTCTCGATCAGATCCTGAGACCAGCGTGAGAATTAAATTTGTTCACACACGTCTCATGTCTGGGCATTTTTGAGATACTGTATTAAATTATTGCTGAAATAAGACATCGCTGTCTGTGTATTGGGCTTGTAATGGTTTTATTTTACACCACACATGGGAGATAAGATGCTTTCAAAAGATCGCAGGATACAAGCGGGACATTTTCTAATCAGGGTTCCTGTGTGTTGTGTGAGTTACCGTCAGGCGTGTGGTGGGGTTTGGGGTCCGGTGACACCAGCGGCATGGTCGTTTTTATTAGAAATCTGTAAACCATGCCACCTCGTTTTAAAATAAATCACCCTGTGAAACAGCCATGATTCTATCCACATTCGCTGGATATGAGCAATCACGTACTCTGATTAGCTACTCCACTACTAGGATATCAGCTCATATACCATGAGTAGAGAAAAACAAAATGGTGGAGCGTGTTGCTGAACCAACTGAGGACGAAATAAAAACTCTACTCGAAAACAAAACCCAAAAAATACAAAACAAAAACGCAACAAAATATGGAATGAGTATTTGATAAAAGTAAGACTCTATCTTTTTTTTTCCAAGAGTTATTATCACATTTTTCACAAATTGCTCCGGTTTGTTTACATTCTAAGCGGAAATTATTTTGTCGGACGTTTTGTATAAAGTTTTTATTGGTTGAATTTGCAAAAAATAAAAATGTTCTGTTTTTCTCAAAATCCAGTGAATGTGGATAGAATAAAACAGTTATTCCACTCAATCTTGTTGTACGTGGCTTATAGCCAGTGTTGTAGTCGAGTCACTAAACCTCAAGTCCGAGTCCAGTCTCGAGTCCGCAGTGTTCAAGTCCGAGTCAAGTGCAGAAGGTGTGTTTATTAATACAAGTGAAGACGGTAAACAATCCAGAACGGCAGGCAAAATCGTAAAACAATGAAACGGGCGATAGGCCGAGCGAGACACAAACAGGCTATCAGACTCGGCAGAATCAAAGATGAGATGCAGGAAATCGGGGATCAGTAAACCAAACAAGGAAATAAGACTCAGTAATGTGTCAGCAATGCAACTCAATACTTCACAAAGTAAGTGTGTTTTCACAGGTTTTATATCGGCACCCTGATTGCACTTTAATCCTGTGCAGGTGCAAGTCGTTTACGGTGCGCACGAGAGTCTGCTTGTAGCGTGCGCTGTCCAGAACGCGCCGGAGAGTCTACCTGATGCACACGCCAAGGTGCGCAGGTGTGACACTCTTGCACGAAATTAGTACAAAAATGAATGTAGATATAAATATCTTTTATGCCAAATTATTATGGCATGTTACAAAAAATAAAGAAAAAATCCAAGTCCTCATCTCCAATTTACGAGTCTGAATGCAGTTACTGCACGAGTCCGAGTCATCAGTGCTCAAGTCCAAGTCAAATCACGAGTCCTTAAAATTACGGCACGAGTCAGACTCAAGTACTACAAGCTTGCTTATAGACAACTCAGTGCTACGCGTCTCGTCGGCTATCAGCTCATGTATGACTCGATTTCGGGGAATAACTGTTAATTATTCTTTTCCGTGCCTTGGGTTTAATAATCTCATCTCATCTCATTATCTGTAGCCGCTTTATCCTGTTCTACAGGGTCGCAGGCAAGCTGGAGCCTATCCCAGCTGACTACGGGCGAAAGGCGGGGTACAACCTGGACAAGACGCCAGGTCATCACAGGGCTGACACATAGACACAGACAACCATTCACACTCGCATTCACACCTACGCTCAATTTAGAGTCACCAGTTAACCTAACCTGCATGTCTTTGGACTGTGGGGGAAACCAGAGCACCCGGAGGAAACCCACGCGGACACGGGGAGAACATGCACACTCCGCACAGAAAGGCCCTCGCCGGCCACGGGGCTCGAACCCGGACCTTCTTGCTGTGAGGCGACAGTGCTAACCGCTACACCACCGTGCCGCCCGGGTTTAATAATATTATGAGAAAATAATGAGAATGTAATCTACTGTATGTATTTTTATTGCTTAGCATTGTTGAATTCTTAAATCCAATTGATTGTGTTGATTAAATGCATTAAAAAATGCAACTTCTAAAATGCCAGAGTTTGAACTTTTGTATTTCATTTTATTACGACAAAATAACACTCAAAATTGCTTCATTTACTCCTCGACTTTGTCAGACCTTCTTGAATATTTACACTCTTTTATTTCTGGAAAGAAAAGCTATACAGAGAGGAAGCTATAAGAAACCAATAATGCTTTCATTTGCATATTTTGCTTTTCTGCTTGTTTAACTGTTGAATATTTTTTTTTATCGCCTCGGGATTAGCAGAGAAAAACGATTATATATTCATATATTCATATTCGTGTGAATACAGTCTATTACATATGAATACACAGGGGAATAAGAGACGGAGGGTAAAACAGAGACGACTGTGAGCCACTCCGTACTTTTTAAAAAAATGAATAAATCTTTGTAGTCGTGTTTTGCTCCTTAATTTAAATATATGACAATAAAAAGACTTGATATTAGAATTATACCCTCTTTTACACACACACACACACACACACACACACACACACACACACACACAAAGGGTCCCTCAGGGTGGTTAGGGTTTTTGGAGGTTTTTGACTCCAGAGGAACAAATGAAAGAAATGTTCAAGTTTCCATGTGAAACCTTATTTTGTAAGATAATAAATAAATTAATTAATAAATAAACTTCAGCTCGTGAGTCTGGAACGTCTGATTAGTTCTTTTAAAGGAGTTCGATATCTGAAATTAGCAATGTGAATTAATAATAGTTTTAATCATATATTTACTTACATACTCTTTACATGATTCGTGACATTACTGAGAAATAAAATGAGTTGCGGAAAAATAAACGGAGAAAGAGACCTAACCAGGTCAAACACGAATCTGAACTGACAGATGAATCGAACATACGTGACAAATAAAAATAGCAAAGAACCTGGATACTGGGAATTCAGAGGCCAATAATTTGGGATAGCACTGTGACCTTTCAGATTTTAAAATGACGTCATCGTGGTTTCAGTGAGGATTAAGCGCACTTTTTCATACGCACAGTGTAGAAACTGAGAGAAAGAAATTGATGTTTTGACACGTGTCATTTGTGCCATATAATTTACAAAGGATGTATAATACATTATAATATTATATTTAACAGTTATCCCTTGAAACCGAGTCGTACATGAGCTGACAGCTGATGAAGCGTGTAGCACCGAGTTGGCTATAATCCATCTACGACGAGATTGAGCGGAATAACTGTTTTATTCTATCCACATTCACTGGATTTTGAGAAACGGAGCATTTTTATTTATTGCAAGTTTGATAAATAGAAACTTTCTACAAACTTTTTTTTTTGTATTTTTTTGGGTTTTGTTTTTGAGTAGAGTTTTTATTTCGTCCTCGGTTGGTTCAGCAACATGTGCCGCCATTTTGTTTTTCTCTACTCACGGCATATGAGCCGATAGCCTAGTAGTAGAGTAGCCAATCAGAACGTGCGATTGCGCATATCCAGTGAATATGGATAGAATATTTATTTATTTATTTAGTGCCTAAAAGTGGCGCTCCTGATATCTGCAAGGACACAAAATCCCCCTGAATAGAATAATAATATTACAGCACCATGAATGAACCATCGAATTGTGTCGTGTCGTGTTTTTCACCTCAATAAATCACTGCATTGTCTTGTGACGTTATTGTGAAACTAATAATGAGAGACACATCGCAGTTATGATACATATTTATTCCTTTTGTTGACACTGTATGCCATGCACCAGAAACAACACCACGACATTTATTATAGTGTGACTCTGCTGGGTGCCTGGTGGACAGCAGTGAACCAGCGCTTTCACTTTATATCACTACTGTAGAGTTACCATCCACTATTATCACATTCGATACGTCAAACAGTTGTCTGGATACATCTCTCACATCCACGCGTTCACCGTGCCATTGGGACTAATTACCCCAGCGGTCCCCAACCTTTTTTGCGGCACGGACCGGTTTGATGTCAGACAATATTTTCACGGACCAGCCTTTAAGGTGTGGTGGATAAACTGTGGTATTTTCTAAATATAGTAATAAACGTGAATCCACTGTGTACTCGTATGCAACTTTATTAGCAGCATCCTTGTAACATCGCGTCAGCAACATAACATGAGTAATGTCCTCTCTCCAACATTCTTGGTCGCTGAGATAAGCGTCTTGACATGCGTCAAGAGCAGAGCATGTGAGCGGAGCGGACGAATTTTGAAAAGAGCGCGGAGCGGGATTTTTTTTTTCAAGGATGGGAAGGATGGAGCGAGGCAATGGCCCGCTCCAGTTTCGCCCCGTTACCGCTCACATCACGAGTCTGAAGCATGCCCAACGTGGCTCAGAATGAACGACAGCGGTGTTTGTTTGCCACCTGCGCTCCGCCTGCTCATGATGCATTTAGAGGCGGCTCGGAAAAACGCGTTTCCACATGTTAAAAATTAATTAAGTGGTTGTAATGGCTGTAAAAAGTGCGGGGGACAGAGGGCAGAGATACGGGAAGTGCTCCGCGTCCGCTACGCGCATGCGTGCACATATTTTTTGAGCTAGCGTGGAGTGGAGCGGGATGCAATCTTGGTGGAGCGCTGAGCGGTAACAGGCGAAGCGGCATGGTGCGACATTGAGCGGGGAGCGAGCGGAGCGACCACCTCCGTGAGCGAGGACCGAAATTCTCGCCGCTCCACTCCGCTCACATGCTGTGGTCAAGCGTGAGTTATAGACGGATGTAACGGAGAGAATCCGGTCATTTTTCAAAATCAAACATCGTTCAGACTCAGATAATGAATGAAACGGAAATAGTGCAGGTTGTTTATTCTTTCTGTGTGGCCCGGTACCAAATGAACCACGGATCGGTACCGGTCCGTGGCCCGGGGGTTGGGGGCCGCTGAATTACCCTGTAACTGTTCCTGATTAGAGTGCAATCACTGCGCAGATATTTATATAAGGACTCTGAGTAACACACAGACTTTGAAAGCCTTGTATTCGGTATCACTTTTCTGGTTTTGACCCTGTTTGTGTTTTTGGACTGTGAGTATTGTATTCCCTCTGATATCCTGTCTGTGCCTCACTCCACCACTGCTTGGTTTTCCACTCTGCCTTTATCTCCGTTTTGGATCTGTTTGCAAGTGCATTTTCAATAAAACTCTTCCTGCGATTACATCCGTCTATCACCTTTACACGACACAAACTGTCACCTGTCCAACCACTGAGTGGACTAATAAAACTGTTTTAACTCGTTTTATATGAAACTGTCATGAATATTTTCTGTAAAATGTGTCAGTAAATAATCCCAGATTATTTTTTAAAAAGCAAATTAAAAATAAGCACTGGATAAAAACCCATCTATCTTATGGAAATAAAGATACAAATTTCGGTGTCTGATGGTCAAGTGTTTGAGATGCGTTGCCTTGAACTTATGATCAGGTTTTCTGTGTTGGTATACAGTACATACGGACGAATGTCATCCAGTCACAAAAAGCAGATCGATTGATTTACCATATTCTCTTAAGTCTGGAGCTTCGCTAATAAACAAACTCGTAATTAGCTTAAGATGACTCAGCAGAATTGTTTCCTTCCAGTTAGAAATTTAAACCCTTTAATATTAATTCCAAAGATATCTAGGAAATGTACCTAAGGTATCTGTTATTATTATTTTTGTTGTTGTTTTTGTTTTGCAATTTTTGTTACACTAATGGAAATCACAGTGTCACATGATCCAAGTTATTACTGTATATTTAGGGGTCCAAGCACCAAAGTTAATTCAGACCTAATGTGTAAAACAAAACTGAACGACAAATCACATAAATACAAATATTTTTGTCGTCTGAATATTGTCATGAAAATGATTTTCTTGTGGTTTGAAGGATGTTGTGTTTGTGGAGGAGCAGGTTATAGTGAAACAGGGAAACTCTGTTGGTTATAACCGTTAGCTTTTTTTTTTTTTTAAACTCGTTCTGAGATTTCTGCACATTTTTGCCTGATTTGCTGCATCTCCATTGAAAATCTATACAATCCCTGTCTTCTGGATTTATTCCTGAATGCATTAATGAATAGTTCCCTCTCTCTACACACACACATGCACGCGCACTGTCCTGTTCACTCGCTCCCTGAATTTAATCGGAGGCAGAGACATTATCTCCGCACTGCTGGTGTCAGAATTGATCGTGTCGATCTGAGCCGTGTGAACACATCAAGCATCATATCCATCATCCAGACAGCCTGAGGCAGATCCAATATGGAGAGATGTCTATATTTCTATTAGCTGTAAAAAATTAACTGAATACAGCACCTCAATCACCTCTCCTTTTATTCTCCTTTCTTTTTTTCTTTTCTTATTGTCACTACAGCACGCTGACCATCTCCAGCATCAGCCAGGATGATGAAGCGATATATCAGTGTATCGCGGAGAACAGTGCCGGCTCGTCTCAGGCCAGTGCCCGTCTCACAGTCCTGTGGGCCGATGGGTTACCGGGCATCCCGACTGGAGTGCGTGCTGACGCCCTCTCGCCAACATCCATACAGGTGTCGTGGAACGAACCAGCCCAGAACACACAGGACATCATCGGCTACGTGTTGCACATCCGCAAGACAGCAGGTACAAAGCCAGGAACAACGTTCCCTTGGTTCAGTACAGCTTGTGGAATGCATCATGGTGTAGCGCTGCGATGTTACCCACGCAGCTGCTGGATTGTTCATACATGGTTGCTACAGTATTCCAGATTGTTGCTATGGTGTTACTATGTGGTTGCTATGCTGGTCGGTGGTAACTATACTATTCCAGGGTTTTGCTCAGCGGTTGTTATGGTATTCCATGTGATTTACTATTGTGTTGTGAGATGGTTGCCATGGAATTCAAGGTCTTGCTAATGTTTTTTAGGTGGTTGCTATGATATTTCAGGAAGTTGTTAGGGTGCTGGTAGGTGATTACTATGGTATTCCAGGTGGTTGCTAGGTGGTTGACAGGGTGCTGGTAGGGGGTTGCTATGGTATTCCAGGTGGTTGCTAGAGTGTTGCTAAGTGGTTGATAGGATGCTGATCAGTGGTTGCTATGATATTCCAGGGTTTTGCTAGATGGTTGCTATCATATCTCAGGTAGTTGCATAAGACAAAAAAAAAAGAGGAGAACCCATTTTTGTGACTCAAGAAACCCAACATGGGGTCATGACCCCTAAACTGGGAACCACTTCCTTGGAGCTTCTCCTAGATTCCTCCAGCAGAGTGCTTTCAGAGTAGAACCATTTTAGGAAGCTAAGAACCCTTAAATATACCAAAAACACTTTTCACTGAGTATAATTTCCCCAAATCAGATCACTTTACAAGGTAGAGAGATAAGATGTGTTTAATACGATGCAGTGTTTGAGTGTTCAGTATAGTGCGATGTTTGAGTGTTCAGTACAGTGTGATGTTTGAGTGTTCAGTACAGTGTGATGTTTGAGTGTTCAGTACGGTGAGGTGTTTGAGTGTTCTGTAAGGTGTGATGCTTGAGTGTTCAGTACGGTGCCATGTTTGAGTGTTCAGTACGGTGCTGTATTTGAGTGTTCAGTACAATGCTGTGTTTCAGTCTTCAGTACGGTGCAGTGTTTCAGTCTTCAGTACGGCGCTGTGTTTGAGTGTCCAGTACGGTGCGGTGCTTGTTCAGTACGGTGCTGTATTTGAGTGTTCAGTACAATGCTGTGTTTCAGTCTTCAGTACGGTGCGGTGTTTCAGTCTTCAGTACGGCGCTGTGTTTGAGTGTCCAGTACGGTGCGGTGCTTGTTCAGTATGGTGCGGTTTTTGAGTGTTCAGTACAATGCTGTGTTTCAGTGTTCAGTACGGTGCGGTGTTTGAGTGTCCAGTACGGCGCTGTGTTTGAGTGTCCAGTACGGTGCGGTGTTTGAGTGTCCAGTACGGCGCTGTGTTTGAGTGTCCAGTACGGTGCTGTGTTTGAGTGTCCAGTACGGCGCTGTGTTTGAGTGTGCAGTATGGTGCTGTGTTTGAGTGTCCAGTATGGCGCTGTGTTTCAGTGTCCAGTACAGCGCTGTGTTTGAGTGTCCAGTACAATGCTGTTTGAGTGTCCAGTACGGTGCTGTGTTTGAGTGTCCAGTACGGTGCTGTGTTTGAGTGTGCAGTACGGTGCTGTGTTTGAGTGTGCAGTACGGCGCTGTGTTTGAGTGTCCAGTACAGCGCTGTGTTTGAGTGTCCAGTACGGCGCTGTGTTTCAGTGTCCAGTACAGCGCTGTGTTTGAGTGTCCAGTACAATGCTGTTTGAGTGTCCAGTACGGCGCTGTGTTTGAGTGTGCAGTACGGTGCTGTGTTTGAGTGTGCAGTATGGTGCTGTGTTTGAGTGTCCAGTATGGCGCTGTGTTTCAGTGTCCAGTACAGCGCTGTGTTTGAGTGTTCAGTACAATGCTGTTTGAGTGTCCAGTACGGTGCTGTGTTTGAGTGTCCAGTACGGCGCTGTGTTTGAGTGTGCAGTACGGTGCTGTGTTTGAGTGTTCAGTATGGCGCTGTGTTTCAGTGTCCAGTACAGCGCTGTGTTTGAGTGTCCAGTACGGCGCTGTGTTTGAGTGTCCAGTACGGTGTGATGCTTGAGTGTTCAGTACGGTGCCATGTTTGAGTGTTCAGTACGGTGCTGTATTTGAGTGTTCAGTGCAATGCTGTGTTTCAGTCTTCAGTACGGTGCAGTGTTTCAGTCTTCAGTATGGTGCGGTGTTTGTTCAGTATGGTGCGGTGTTTGAGTGTTCAGTACAATGCTGTGTTTCAGTGTTCAGTACGGTGCCGTGTTTGAGTGTTCAGTATGGTGCGGTGTTTGAGTGTCCAGTACGGCGCTGTGTTTGAGTGTCCAGTACGGCGCTGTGTTTGAGTGTTCAGTACAATGCTGTTTGAGTGTCCAGTACGGCGCTGCGTTTGAGTGTTCAGTACAATGCTGTTTGAGTGTCCAGTACGGCGCTGTGTTTGAGTGTCCAGTACGGCGCTGTGTTTGAGTGTTCAGTACAATGCTGTTTGAGTGTCCAGTACGGTGCTGTGTTTGAGTGTCCAGTACGGCGCTGTGTTTGAGTGTGCAGTACGGTGCTGTGTTTGAGTGTTCAGTATGGCGCTGTGTTTCAGTGTCCAGTACGGCGCTGTGTTTGAGTGTCCAGTACGGCGCTGTGTTTGAGTGTCCAGTACGGTGTGATGCTTGAGTGTTCAGTACGGTGCCATGTTTGAGTGTTCAGTACGGTGCTGTATTTGAGTGTTCAGTGCAATGCTGTGTTTCAGTCTTCAGTACGGTGCAGTGTTTCAGTCTTCAGTATGGTGCGGTGCTTGTTCAGTATGGTGCGGTGTTTGAGTGTTCAGTACAATGCTGTGTTTCAGTGTTCAGTACGGTGGCGTGTTTGAGTGTTCAGTATGGTGCGGTGTTTGAGTGTCCAGTACGGCGCTGTGTTTGAGTGTCCAGTACGGCGCTGTGTTTGAGTGTCCAGTACGGCGCTGTGTTTGAGTGTTCAGTACAATGCTGTTTGAGTGTCCAGTATGGCGCTGTGTTTGAGTGTCCAGTACGGCGCGGTGTTTGAGTGTCCAGTACAGCGCTGTGTTTGAGTGTCCAGTACGGCGCTGTGTTTGAGTGTCCAGTACGGCGCGGTGTTTGAGTGTCCAGTACGGTGCTGTGTTTGAGTGTCCAGTACGGCGCTGTGTTTGAGTGTCCAGTACGGCGCTGTGTTTGAGTGTCCAGTACGGCGCTGTGTTTGAGTGTCCAGTACGGCGCTGTGTTTGAGTGTTCAGTACAATGCTGTTTGAGTGTCCAGTACGGCGCTGTGTTTGAGTGTCCAGTACGGCGCGGTGTTTGAGTGTCCAGTACGGCGCTGTGTTTGAGTGTCCAGTACGGCGCGGTGTTTGAGTGTCCAGTACGGCGCTGTGTTTGAGTGTCCAGTACGGCGCTGTGTTTGAGTGTCCAGTACGGCGCTGTGTTTGAGTGTCCAGTACGGCGCGGTGTTTGAGTGTTCAGTACGGCGCTGTGTTTGAGTGTCCAGTACGGCGCTGTGTTTGAGTGTCCAGTACGGCGCTGTGTTTGAGTGTCCAGTACGGCGCTGTGTTTGAGTGTCCAGTACGGCGCTGTGTTTGAGTGTTCAGTACAATGCTGTTTGAGTGTCCAGTACGGTGCTGTGTTTGAGTGTCCAGTACGGCGCTGTGTTTGAGTGTCCAGTACGGCGCTGTGTTTGAGTGTCCAGTACGGCGCTGTGTTTGAGTGTCCAGTACGGCGCTGTGTTTGAGTGTTCAGTACAATGCTGTTTGAGTGTCCAGTACGGCGCTGTGTTTGAGTGTTCAGTACAATGCTGTTTGAGTGTCCAGTACGGCGCTGTGTTTGAGTGTCCAGTACGGCGCTGTGTTTGAGTGTCCAGTACGGCGCGGTGTTTGAGTGTCCAGTACGGCGCGGTGTTTGAGTGTCCAGTACGGCGCTGTGTTTGAGTGTCCAGTACGGCGCTGTGTTTGAGTGTTCAGTACAATGCTGTTTGAGTGTCCAGTACGGCGCGGTGTTTGAGTGTCCAGTACGGCGCTGTGTTTGAGTGTTCAGTACAATGCTGTTTGAGTGTCCAGTACGGCGCGGTGTTTGAGTGTCCAGTACGGCGCTGTGTTTGAGTGTTCAGTACAATGCTGTTTGAGTGTCCAGTACGGCGCTGTGTTTGAGTGTCCAGTACGGCGCGGTGTTTGAGTGTTCAGTACAATGCTGTTTGAGTGTCCAGTACGGTGCTGTGTTTGAGTGTCCAGTACGATGTTTGCGTTACTATTAAATGATAATATCTGTGATCTGATGCTTTTGGATAAGCTCAACCCTGATGCATCTCCTATAAAATAAATCCACTTAAATGTGATTTATTGTCCTGAGTGAGATTATTTACAATCAGATCCAGCATCTGTGCTTTTCTTGAAAGATTTTTCAGCGTGGATTACCCCGCGGGTCATGAGTCGTTTAAAGAGACAAACTGCAGAATGTCTATGAGAACCTGGAACCTGTCATGAATTTGTTCAGGAACGGTAATGAATATTTTATGATCTTGTAATGAATAACACTTTGGGAAAATGGAAAAGCATACCGAGTCAATTTTTTTCACTGCTGCTGTTTTGTGCGGTTCAGTAAATTACTCCCACCACGCTGACGGCCAGTTAAAAGCTCCTGAGCCTCGAGCCCGTTTATTACCATTTTGCGTGGCAGTAACACTCGTATAAACGTTGGGGAAATAATACAATTACTGCCCCAATGATGCCAGAGAAAAGAGCGCGGTGTCTCTACATTATCGTATCGTTTTATACCACAGCGCTGTTGAATTCTTGAATCTGATTGGTCAGGAGCTGTGCAGTGTTTCTCTAGAACAGCACGGCTCAGATGTTCATCCTGACTGAAACATGAACAACATGTTTATATTAACGCGTTCGTTCTAATACGTTTGTATGGATTTGTACGGTAAATGCGCCACATGAACGGATGCATGCTGATAAGGCGATGTTTACCGAACTGTAAGGAGTCTCCAGTTTCAGTGGTTTGTAAACTTCTGACAGGACAAAGGAGTTTACAATTTACAGTTCCTAAGTAACACTAAAAATATAGCACATCATTTGTTTTTGTTTTTTTGATTAAATAAAATGTTAATGCTTGACAGGTTGCTGTGGTATAACTGGAATAAAACATGTTAGGATTTGCAGATTATAAGAAAATGATCTGTGATGAACTCCTTCATTGCGTCACCACGTTGTTGATTTTTTTTTCCTATAACAGCACAACACAAAGGCTGCGTTCGAGTACTCATGCTTTCATACTATTCATACACAAAAAGTAGTATGTAGGGTGTCTGTAGTGTTGTAGTCAAGACCACCTGGGCAACACCTGGGCAGGTGTTGGATTTGCTGTAAAAGCGCTGTGCTTTTACAGCACTTCAGCTCCCACTTGGAGATAAGAAGAATGCAATGTTGATTAGTGCTTATGCTCCTACAATAAATGAAACGCATCGCTGAGGTCCAGAGCTGTGCAGAAGGCTCAAACTATTGCCACCCCCGCTACAGCACCTACCCACGTGTGCCTGACATGTGGGTGTACCTTCAAAGCCCGGCTTGACCTCATCAGTCACCTCTGGACCCACAACTGCCACTCACCAAATTGAAGTCATACCCTGTGTCCCAAATCACTCCTTATTCACTATATAGTGGACTACATAGTGAGGTCACCATTTTGTAGTGCTGTCTGAATGTATAGTGAGAATTACAGTGGTGCTTGAAAGTTTGTGAACCCTTTAGAATTTTCAATATTTCTGCATAAATATGACCTAAAACATCATCAGATTTTCACACAAGTCCTAAAAGTAGATAAAGAGAACCCAGTTAAACAAATGAGACAAAAATATTATACTTGGTCGTTTATTTATTGAGGGAAATGAGCCAATATTACATATCTGTGAGTGGCAAAAGTATGTGAACCTCTAGGATTAGCAGTTAATTTGAAGGTGAAATTAGAGTCAGGTGTTTTCAATCAATGGGATGGCAATCAGGTGTGAGTGGGCACCCTGTTTTATTTAAAGAACAGGGATCTATCAAAGTCTGATCTTCACATGTTTGTGGAAGTGTATCATGGCACGAACAAAGGAGATTTCTGAGGAGCTCAGAAAAAGCGTTGTTGATGCTCATCAGGCTGGAAAAGGTTACAAAACCATCTCTAAAGAGTTTGGACTCCACCAATCCACAGTCAGACAGATTGTGTACAAATGGAGGAAATTCAAGACCATTGTTACCCTCCCCAGGAGTGGTCGACCAACAAAGATCACTCCAAGAGCAAGGCACACGTCGGCGAGTCGGCAAGGTCACAAAGGACCCCAGGGTAACTTCTAAGCAACTGAAGGCCTCTCTCACATTGGCTAATGTTCTTGAGTCCACCATCAGGAGAACACTGAACAACAATGGTGTGCATGGCAGGGTTGCAAGGAGAAAGCCACTGCTCTCCAAAAAGAACATTGCTGCTCATCTGCAGTTTGCTAAAGATCACGTGGACAAGCCAGAAGGCTATTGGAAAAATGTTTTGTGGACAGATGAGACCAAAATAGAACTTTTTGGTTTCAATGAGAAGTGTTATGTTTGGAGAAAGGAAAATGCTGCATTCCAACATAAGAACCTTATCCCGTCTGTGAAACATGGTGGTGGTAGTATCATGGTTTGGGCCTGTTTTGCTGCATCTGGGCCAGGACGGCTTGCCATCATTGATGGAACAACGAATTTTGATTCATATTAGCGAATTCTAAAGGAAAATGTCAGGACATCTGTCCATGAACTGAATCTCAAGAGAAGGTGGGTCATGCAGCAAGACAACAACCCTAAGCACACAAGTCGTTCTACCAAAGAATGGTTAAAGAAGAATAAAGTTAATGTTTAGGAATGGCCAAGTCAAAGTCCTGACCTTAATCCAATCGAAACGTTGTGGAAGGACCTGAAGCGAGCAGTTCATGTGAGGAAACCCACCAACATCCCAGAGTTGAAGCTGTTCTGTACGGAGGAACGGGCTAAAATTACATATTTGTGAGTGGCACATACTTTTGTAATATTGGATCATTTTCCTCAATAAATAAATGACCGAGTATTATATTTTTGTCTCATTTGTTTAACTGGGTTCTCTTTATCTACTTTTAGGACTTGTGTGAAAATATAGTGCACTGAAAGTATCCCACAACGCACCGTGGAAAGTAGTGTACAACCAGTGGTCACTAACCAAGCAATATATACCATCATGCATTGCAGAAATCAAATCAAAGGCCTCAAATTTGATTGAATAAAAGGCAGCGGCACAGAAGAAAGTGTTCAGCCTTGATTTAAAAGAACTGAAAGATGCAGCAGACACAAAGTACTTTGTATTGATTAATGTGGGAAATACACTCAGTATAATATGGATTTATCACAAAAATACATGCATGTATTTATTATTTTGAAAATCCACCAGCTGACTGATCTGGCACATTTTAATCATGCAACAGTAATGACGTAAATAACGGCGCGGCGGAGTAGTGTCCGAAAGTGTTTTTTCATCTTACCAATGAGCTCACTATATAGTCCTTGCTATAGTAATTCCCTATGTAGGGAGTAGTGAACGAGTGAGTGATTTCGGACACAGAGTTGGTTATCTTCAACCCCGAAGGATGAACATCATCATCAGTCAAGACCACCTAAACCGAGACCAAGACCATAAGGTATCAAGACCGGGACTTTGAGTGGTTGAGACCAAGACCAGACCAGTGTGTGTGAATGGGAGGTGGGGGAAAGGTGACTGCCATTAACAGGAAGAAAAATTTCACATGAGCAAGGAGTCACGTTATTGGCCGCATTTGAAGCAGGAAATTTTACATCCAATCACAGTAACGATGTTAACAAATAAATCAGACAATACACAGACAATTTAGTGAAATCCCTCCCTGCAGTTGTTGTCTTGACCGGTCTTGAAACAAAATCCCGACTCCTCTATGTCTGAGACCGAGACAAGACCGAATAAAAATGTGGTCGAATTCCAAGACGAGCGAGACCTTCAAAAAGTGGTCTTGAGACCAAAACTGATCTCGAGTCCTACAACACTAGGTGTCCAGATAGTAGGCATTTAATAGTAGTCGAACGGTACCTAGATGATCTGCTACATCCGCAGTATGCAAACAGGCCACATTATGCTGTACAATGCTATCCCATAATTCAGCTAGAGCCTCCCAGAGGGGAACCATCAGGACCTTCTAGTTCTTCAGAGAAGATCCAAACATATCAGCATTTCAAATGTTATATTTAATTTTCTTTCATGATTTCATTATAATTACTCTCTTCTAATTCTAATTCGGCCTCGTTTTCTATCAAATGTGCTTCAGAAATGAAAGCGTTGACTTACTTGACTTACCTGACTTGACTTAATCCCTTCACCCCTTCGAGGAGCATAGATCATCCACTATCCGCTGCCATTTACGTCGATCTTTGGCTGCTGTCTCCATCTTTGTCCAATCTAGTGTGATGGTCCTGGCTTCAGCTTCTGTTGACCGCCTCCATGTGGTCTTTGGTCGTCCTGGCTTCCTTTTCCCTTGTGGGTTCCAGTGCAGGGCATGCCTGGTGATGTTACTAACTGGCTTCCGTAAGGTGTGTCCGATCCAGCTTCACTTCCTCCTCTTAATCTGGTTCTCTATCCATTCCTGTCCTGTCCGCTTCCATAATTCCTCATTGGAGACGCGGTCCTCCCACTTTAAGTTGAGAATATTCCTCAGGCATCGATTGACAAATGGTTACTGTCCTGAAAACATTAAAATCGAGTTATCCAATGAGATTGTTTTGTTTGTTGTCTCTAGGCTGAGAAGAGTTTAGAGCTGCTCACTCATTGGTTAGGGCTTCATTACTGGGACAGAAGGCCATGGCAGTGTATGTTTATGTAGGAAGTGACAGATTAATTAACCAGTCAGATTTTGAATTATAATGAAAGGGAGGGACCAAAAATTTATTATCCTTGACCTTCTCGAACTCTAATGCGAGCTTAACCACGAGTCAGCGCCGTCAGCGCAGCAGTGAAGTCACCTTCCAGACGGTGTAGCGTTCATCAGTAGTGTTAGCGAATGCTAATTAATAAAGTGGTCAAGCCAGTGCTATCTATCGAGAGCAAGTAGCACAGACTAACGACCGACAAACTAAGATTTCTGTCTCCAGGCTCTTCTTCCACGCTGCACTCTCACTACACTATTCATTTACTGAGTTACTTTTAAAATCAACATCGACAGCTACACACAACGGAGCGAGCTGGCGGCCTGACGCTAATCCCTTACAGAATCCTTTGCCCTGTTGCATTTTTTGGTGGCTGGCTAAGTTTTGGCTGAGCTCAAGTCCCAGCTCTAATAGTAATGGATCATCAGTGGAGCCTCTGAATAACCAAAGAAGAAGAATTCCTCCAGGGAAAATAGAAAGAAGATGGTGGACCAAAGCAAAGCCGGTTGTTGTAGAATACAAATGTATCAGGAATTGTTTTTAAACAAATTGTTTCTGCCGCATCTGTGAACCTCTGGGTTTAGAGGACGGGTAAGATGGTGCCAGAATGAGTCCAAATTGGGCCCTTATTACCTGCTTGTGTACTCATAGAACATACTACAGTTACAGTCAGGTAGTCGGGACATACTGAGTACTTGGATGCAGTCAGAATGTCTCATTCCTTCCATATCGCATTTATTATATTTTTTAAAAATCTCTGTCGTTCTCAGACCCGATGGAAATGGAGTATCAGGAGGCAGTGAGTAAAGTCACGCTCCAGCAAGTGGTTGCTGATCTCGAACCCTCCACAAGCTACAGCTTCTATGTGAAGGCCTACACGTCCCGTGGAGCGAGCAAAGCCTCTGCCACAGCCCAGGAGAGCACGCTCGGAGAAGGTAAAACACTCCGACTCCCACCTCACCTTTAATTCACTAACCAAGAGGATTTTTATTTTTTGGAAAAGAAAGGGATGTCATTTCACAGAAATTAATTTTCTTCTTCTTCTTTTTTTTTTAATTCATTTGCTTCCCGTAAAGAGCATACAATGCTTTTAAGAAGCATGTTAAAAAATATTTAAAAAAAAAAAATTAGAAAAGATATTCGATCGTACGTCCTTGTCTACACAGCATTAATTTCAGTGCTGCTTTAATAAGCTTCTGTAAACAGATGGGTGTAAAATCAGGGCCACACACACAAACATGTTTTATTGCATAAGTGGAGCTATTAAATAAATAGCAGGTTATTTTATGAGTTGTTAATTATGTTGCTCGTAGCTGCAGGGGCTCATTTCAGCAGCGTGCCGAGCAGAGCGGAGAGAATACACACAGCGCCTTCTGTGTTCATGCATTTATTTACTTTATTTATGAAATGAAATTTTAAATGTAATATATTTAATATAATAATGTATATGCAGGGGGCTGCAAAAGTAGGTATACAGTAAGGATTATTCCAGTATTATAATAGTGGTGCTAGGTTTCATTTAATACAAATGTTTTGTGCGAATGTTTTGTTTTTCGTTACTGTATACCTACTTTTGCAGTCCCCTGTATGTATACTATATATAATATGTATAATAATAAATAACATAATATTATAATAATAATAATAATAATAATAATAATTAAATAAAAGTAAAATATGTGTATAATAATGTAATATATTTAAATGTAATATATTTAGTATAATAGACTTTTATATTATAAACTTAGCATATTAAAAGAAATGCAAAAAAAAACCAACAACCCATTTTTTAAATAATACGGAGATGTGTAGATTCCACAGCGAAGTCGTAAGTCATCTTTTTCATATTAATTTTCAATTTAAAGCCATTAATTAACGGGTCTGGATTCAAAGAGCTTAAAAAAAGCATCGCATGAGCTGATAAGGTCTCTCTGTTGTTTTAGTTGAATAAATTTTGTTCTTATTCTATCCACAGTCACTGGATATGAGCAATCACGCGCTCTGATTGGCTACTCTGCTACTAGGATATCAGCTCATATACCGTGCGTAGAGAAAAACAAAATGGCGAAGCGTGTTGCTGAACCAACCGAGGATGAAATAAAAACTCTACTCGAAAACAAAACCCCAGAAAATACAAAAAAAGCAACAAAATATGGAATAAAAGTATTTGATGGTAAGAACATCCCCCCCCCCAAGAATTATCATGGCATTTTTCACAAATTGTTACCGTCATTTCGCTGGTTTGTTTATATAGCAGAAATGATTTTGTCTGACGTTTTGTATAAAGTTTGTATTTATTGAAATTGCAAAAAATAAAAATGCTCCATTTCTCAAAATCCAGTGAATGTGAATAGAATAAAACAGCTATTCCACTCAATCTCATTGTACATGGATTGTAGACAACTCGGTGCTTTGTACCTCGTCGGCTATCAGTTCATGTACGACTAAATTTCATGGAATAACTGTTAAATATCACTGGCGGCACGGTGGTGTAGTGGAGCATGGTCGCCTCACAGCAAGAAGGTTCTGGGTTCGAACCCAGCAGCCGGCGAGGGCCTTTCTGTGTGGAGTTTGTATGTTCTTCCCGTGTCTGCGTTGGTTTCCCCCACAGTTCAAAGACATGCGGTTAGGTTAATATGGGACGGCCTTGGGCTGAGGTGCCCTTGAGCGAGGCACCGAACTTCTGGGTGCTGTTAGCATGGCTGCCCACTGCTCTGGGTATGTGTGTGTGTGTGTGTGCACCCATTGCTCACATGTGTGTGTGTGCATGTGTGTGTTCACTGCTTCAGATGGGTTAAATGCAGTGAGGAATTTCACAAGTGTGTGATGAATAAAGTTGTGCTTTCTTTCTTTCTGTGCACTGGTCAACATACTGTGTGGTTTTTATTTTCTTTATGAATAATTACACAAGATGAGTTTAGCTGATATTATTCCCGTTCCTTCAGTTCCCGCTCCTCCGTATCTCCACACTAAGATGGTGGACTCCAACGTGGTGCAGGTGTCCTGGGAGCCGTCCACTAAAATGGGTCAGCACGACGGCTTTAAGCTTTATTACCGCAAAGCCCATGAGCCGCAGTACACGGGCCCCGTCACCTTCTCCCGCAATGGCACACACTACAACATCTCACTGATGGGTCAGTAATTAACGAGATAATCCTCACACACACACACGCACACACATGTATGTATGTATGTGTATATATATATATATATATATATATATATATATATATATATATATATATTATACAGTGCTTTTTTTTCTGGTGTAGTAATTTCTGTTGATCTCTTGAAGCAAACAGTTTGGAGATTTATTATACTATATTTATTATTTATTCTGGAATTTATTATAAAAGAGCAACATGATCTCAAAGCTGTAACTCTTTCCATGACTCCATTATCCCGGGATCAGACAACACAAATTCATCCCAATTTTAACACGATTTTGTCACGGCCAACAAATTTTCCAGAGTCAGGCCTGATTGTGAACATCAGGACTGATGAACGGACCTTTAGTGTGACCTAATCAAAGAACAGCGATGTGATGAAAAGTCTAGCATGTCAAAATTTTATGGATTTTCTCGCCTAGTTTGACAAATTCTACAACGTGTTCCTTGATAGCCATGACTGATGATTTCATGACCTTCCTCTCTGACAGCACGTGAGGACGTGACGATGATTGATCAGGGTCAAACTTGTAGTGTTTCCAGTCTCCTAACCTGATGATTGACTGATTGGCTAATCAGAGTCCGACATGGTGTTCATTGTAAAAGACAAAAATATCATGTCATCTGATTCTGGCATTGATGAGCTTAATGTTAGTGGTAGTTTTGAGCTTATACTTAAAAAAAAAAAAAAAGATTATTATTTTTTAATCCTTTGGCCTGAAATCAAAGAAAATCTGATTGAGTTGTCTTGGGAGATCAGGATGTAAATCAGTAATCACTGCCTGTAAATCTGAAAATTAATCGTATTAATTTATACTACAGGGCTACTGAGTTCTGGATTCTGATTGGTCAGAATCGGTCCGATCCACCGGAGTCGGTTGATTGGCTATCGGAGAAAACATATCGGATATCAGATCCTGTAACAAATAGCAAAGACTGGAATTGAATTTGGAAAAAAAGTTTATTATTGAAACTGAAATGTTTACCGATAAAGAGACGTGACTGTTTTTTTTCTGTTGCTTGGATTGATTTTATTATATTGATACGTTTTTATATGTATTATATTTATAAAGAAATTATTTTTGTGTGAAAGGGTTTGACTGTGAAATGCTTCACTAAACACATTTTAAAGTGAAAGAAAACGTTAGATGGATATCGGTGTCGGCTGATACTCGAGGTTTCAGAAACGGGAAAGAAAAAGTGGCATCATGTTGTCGCTAGGAGACGTTCTATAGAAGCAAACATCAGTCAGAGTCGGATTTTCCGAAAAGTCAGAGTCGGATCTTCCGAAAAGGCAGAGCTACCTAAAGTCAGAGCTACCTAAAGTCAGAGTCACATCTTCCTAAAGTCAGAGTCAGAGCTACCTAAAGTCAGAGTCACATTTTCCTAAAGTCAGAGTCAGAGCTACCTAAAGTCAGAGCCACAGCTTCATAAAGTCAGAGTCAGAGCTACCTAAAGTCAGTCACATCTTCCTAAAGTCAGAGTCAGAGCTACCTAAAGTCAGAGTCACATCTTCCTAAAGTCAGAGTCAAAGCTACCTAAAGTCAGAGTCACATCTTCCTAAAGTCAGAGTCAGAGCTACCTAAAGTCAGAGTCACAGCTTCATAAAGTCAGAGTCAGAGCTACCTAAAGTCAGTCACATCTTCCTAAAGTCAGAGTCAGAGCTACCTAAAGTCAGAGTCACAGCTTCCTAGAGTCAGAGCTACCTAAAGTCAGTCACATCTTCCTAAAGTCAGAGCTACCTAAAGTCAGAGTCACAGCTACCTAAAGTCAGTCACATCTTCCTAAAGTCAGAATCACAGCTTCATAAAGTCAAAGTCAGAGCCACATCTTCCTAAAGTCAGAATCACAGCTTCATAAAGTCAGTTATGAAGCTGGACAGATTTTAAATAAATAAATAAATAAATAAAACACCCTTATATAAAACACTTTAAGCTCCAGAGAGTAAAGGTTTTTTTTTTTTATTTAGACCTTTGGCAATGTCTTGATTTTATGCTAATTGCTTTTAGTCTGTAATTCTCTCTCTCTGTCTCATGCTCTCTCTCTCTCTCTCTGTTTCTCTCTCTCTCTCTCTCTCTCTGTTTCTCTCTCTCTCTCTCTCTCTCTCTCTGTAGATCCAGCAGCAGTGTATGAGATCAAGGTTCTTGCATTTAATCAGTATGGAGACGGAAACGCAACTCTGCGCTTTGTATCTCTGAAGGAGTCGGTGGAGAAATCAGGTCAGTTTTTTTATCACACACAAAGAAAGGTGTTCAAAAATATCATTTTTTTTCAATTAATCATTTATTAGTTTAAATATGATTATAGAAAACCCCATGTGCTGATTGGTCGAGAGATTCAGACTATTTCTCAAAAGTCACCTCGAGCGACTCGGCAAAATGGCGGTCGATTGCTTCGCCACCGTAAGTGAGGAAGAATTACAAATGATGAAATAAAATGCTGTTCCTAAAAGCACTAAAAATGGTACGAAGTTTGGTCTAAAACTATTCAAAGGTCAGGTGGGATTGGGATTTATTTTATCGATTTCAAAACAAAGTACTTTATGAGATTGGGTGTAGAACAGTGACACGAGTCTGCGCCACAAAGTTATTACATTTACATGCTGCTTTTGAAGATTGAACTATTTTTTAACATGATTCTTTTTTTAAATAATCACCTGTGTATTTATACTAAAACAATTATCCGCCTCAGGCTCAGTGAATATCGGTGAATAATAACCTCGACTTCATCTCAGTAATTATTTACTGATATTCATTTCACCTTCGGAGAATAATCGTGGCTCAGGTGGATAAGGCGCCATACCATAAATTCGGGGGCCCGGGTTCGATTCCGACCTGAGGTCATTTCCCGATCCCTCCCTGTCTCTCTGTCCCGCTCATTTCCTGTCTCTACACTGTCCTATCTAATAAAAAGGTGAAAAAAGCCCCAAAAAAACTTCTCTATCGTCTGATTCATTATCAGTCTGAATGAATCATCTGATTCATTATCAGTCTTTGAGGCTGATATGCATTTTTTGAGTGAAAGGTTTTTCTTGGTTTGTTGCCGTTATGATTAAACATCGCTGGAGAATTAAAAAGACTGGATCTGACTAGTATTAATGGCGATTACTAATCCCCTTCCCCCCCTTTAGATGTCGCTCTCTCGGTTAATTTTTGCTGTATAGTATTTAATTTCTCATTCCTACTGAATCAGAATCAAATTGGAATTGAATCGCTTGTAGTTGAATCAAATCTCGTTAGCTTGGGAAGTGGAATTGAATTGAATCAGGGAATCTGTGCCAATACCCAGCCCCACACACACACACACACACAGATACATATAGGGTCGAACTGCACTTAAGTACATAACCGCATAAATAACTGTTGATGTCACAACACAGGACATTCTGGACAAAAGTCCTTCAACAACTGTGACGTGTGTGTGTGCACGCACGTGTGTGTGTGTGTGTGTGTGCAGTCTCGAATACTCCATGTGATTGTATCAAGGAGGAACAGAATAAAAGTTCCACTACCGGCATCATCATCGGCGTCCACATCGGAGTCACCTGCATCATCTTCTGTGTCCTGTTTCTCATGTTCAGCTACCGGGGAAGGTGAGCAATCTCTCTCTCTCTCTCTCTCTCTCTCTCTCTCTCTCTCACACACACACACACACACACACGTAGATATTGTGGACATGAATCTTAGGTTTAAATAGTTAAAGTTTAGCTCACATGAGCTAGCTGTCTCGCATAAGGAGTAAAGGTTAAAGTGGATAAAAATATGACAGCTTGGTTGCTAGGCAACTGGGAAATTTGAATGCTGGATATAAACTAATGAATACCTGAGGCTAACGATTTAGCTACATAGATATCTAACAAACAGCGTTATGTGACCGTACTGGAAATGTTCAGATGTGTTGGCAAAAATTTGATAAAACTAAAGAGTAATTTATTTGAAAAAAAACTTTTTTATTAATTTGGAAATATATCGTGTGTGTAAGTGAGTGAGCAGAGAGCTGTTTGTTTCGTTTGTGAAAATGAAGAGTGGAAAGGGACAGTGAGGGTGGAAATGAGACAAAATCATCGAGAATATTAACATTTTCCTCAGATATGTTCAGAAAAATTTAGACAACAATAAACAAACAAATAAATAAATAAATGCTACATATAAAGCAGTTTGTTTGTGTTATGAGCCTCCTCTCTCTCTCTGTCTCTCTCTGTCTCTTTTTGTCTGTCTGTCTCTCACTTTGTCTGTCTCTCTCTCTTTGTGTCTGTCTCACTTTGTCTCTGTCTGTCCCTCTCTCTCTCTCTCTCTCTCTCTCTCTGTCTGTCTCTCTCTCTCTTTGTCTCTGTCTGTCTCTCTTTCTCTGTCTCACTTTGTCTGTCTGTCTCTCTCTCTCTCTCTCTCTTTGTCTCTGTCTGTCTCTCTTTCTCTGTCTCACTTTGTCTGTCTGTCTGTCTCTCTCTCTGCAGGTTATTGGTGTGTAAGACTGCTCAGGCTGCTCCTCAGGTAGGTCGTGATGTGACGGTTCCTGCAGCAGCTGTGGTTCTGGAGTCCTCCTCGTCTTCACAGGGAGCTCTGGCCCTCAACGGCCTGCACACCTCCAGCATTGACAGGAACGGTGTGAAGTGCATCGGCGTCTCCAGTGAAAGGGAAAGACTCGTCTCAGGTCCAGCTGATGCTGCACACATGGTGAGAGACAGATGTACAGATGTTCTTCATTTTATGACCACTACTGGAGTACATCTGTGGCGTGATCACAGGAATAGCATGAGATCGCAGGGTTAGCATTTAGCACTACGCGGTGCGCAAAGTAAACCTGTGAATGAAAAGGTTTATTGTACAACCCTAATTCCAAAAAAGTTGGGATGCTGTGTAAACTATAAATAAAAACAGAATGCGATAATTTGCAAATCATGGAAACCTGATATTTCATTGAAAATAGTACAGAGACAAAATACCAAATGTTGAAACTGAGAAATTTTATTGTTTTTTTTTTTTTTTTAAAATGCTCATTTTGAATTTGATATCAGCAACACATTAAAAAAAGTTGGCACAGGGGCGTGTTTACCACTGTGTCACATCACCTCTACTTTTAACAACACTCTGTAAACGTTTGGGAACTGAGGAGACCAATTGCTGTAGTTTTGAAAGAGAAATGTTGTCCCATTCTTGCCTGATATACAATTTCTTTTGCTCAACAGTTCGGGGTCTCCTTTGTTGTATTTTTCGCTTCATAATGCACCAAATGTTTTAAATGGGAGACAGGTTTGGACTGCAGGCAGGCCAGTTTAGCACCCTGACTCTCTTACTATGGAGCCATGCAGTTTTAATATGTGCAGAAAGTGGTTTGGTGTTGTCTTGCTGAAAGAAGGAAGGCCTTCCCTGAAAAAGATTTTGTCTGGATGGCAGCATATTGCTCTGAAACATCTTTATATTATTCAGCATTAATGATGCCTCCCAGATGTACAAGCTCCCCATGTCATGTGCACTAACACCCCCTCATACCATCACAGATGCTGCTTTTGAACTGTGCACTGATAACAAGCCGGATGGTCCCTCTCCTCTTTAGCCTGGAGGACGTGGGGTCCATGATTTCTAAAAAGAATTTCTACTTTTGATTTGTCAGACCTCGGGACAGTTTTCCACTTCGCCTCAGTCCATCGTAAAAGAGTTTGGGCCCAGAGAAGGTGGCGGTGTTTCTGGATATTTTTATGCCTCTGCCACCTTAAGGTGCAGGAGGCATTATGTTTTCGGGTTGTCCGTGCGTGTGTGCGTCCGTGCGTGCGTCCATCCCGAAACCTTGTGAACACCATATCTCAAAGGCTAATGAAAGGAATTTCACTAAACTTTCACCGTTTGTGCGCTTTGGGACAAACATGAACTGATTAGATTTTGAGGTTAAAAGGTCACAGGTCAAGATTACTGTGAGGTCAAATGTCCATCCCCAAACCTTGTGAACGCCATATCTCAAAGACTAATGAAAGGAATTTCACCAAACTTTCACCATTTGTGCACTTTGGGACAAAGATGAACTGATTAGATCACATCACATCACATCACATTATCTCTAGCCGCTTTATCCTTCTACAGGGTCGCAGGCAAGCTGGAGCCTATCCCAGCTGACTACGGGCGAAAGGCGGGGTACACCCTGGACAAGTCGCCAGGTCATCACAGGGCTGACACATAGACACAGACAACCATTCACACTCACATTCACACCTACGGTCAATTTAGAGTCACCAGTTAACCTAACCTGCATGTCTTTGGACTGTGGGGGAAACCGGAGCACCCGGAGGAAACCCACGCGGACACGGGGAGAACATGCAAACTCCGCACAGAAAGGCCCTCGCCGGCCCCGGGGCTCGAACCCAGGACCTTCTTGCTGTGAGGCGACAGCGCTAACCACTACACCACCGTGCCGCCCGAACTGATTAGATTTTGAGATCAAAAGGTCTAAGGTCAAGGTCACTGTGAGGTCAAATGTCTGTCCGAAAACCTTTTGAACACAATATCTCCAAGGCAAATGAAAGGAATTTCACCAAACTTTCACCATTTGTGTATTTGGGGACAAACATTAACTGATTAGATTTTGAGGTTAAAAGGTCACAGGTCAAGATTACTGTGAGGTCAAATGTCCATCCCCAAATCACAACTTAATAAGGCGTGTAGTCTACCAGGCGGAGGCATCCCCATCAACGCTGTTGACGTCGAGTTCTATCTAGTTTATATCTGGTTTTAACTTGCATTTGTGGACGCAGTAATAAAGTGTTTTTACAGACGATGGTTTTCTGAAGTGTTCCTGAGCCCATACAGTGATTTCCACTACAGACACGTGTCTGCTTTTAATGCAGTGTCTCCTGAGGACCTAAAGATCACAGGCATCCAATGTCAGTTTTCAGCCTTGTCTCTTGCATACAGAGATTTCTCCAGATTCTCTGAATCTTTTAATGATCTTATGGACCATCTCATCTCATCTCATCTCATTATCTCTAGCCGCTTTATCCTGTTCTACAGGGTCGCAGGCAAGCTGGAGCCTATCCCAGCTGACTACGGGCGAAAGGCGGGGTACACCCTGGACAAGTCGCCAGGTCATCACAGGGCTGACACATAGACACAGACAACCATTCACACTCACATTCACACCTACGCTCAATTTAGAGTCACCAGTTAACCTAACCTGCATGTCTTTGGACTGTGGGGGAAACCGGAGCACCCGGAGGAAACCCACGCGGACACGGGGAGAACATGCAAACTCCGCACAGAAAGGCCCTCGCCGGCCACAAGGATCGAACCCGGACCTTCTTGCTGTGAGGCGACAGCGCTAACCACTACACCATCATGCCGCCCCTCTTATGGACCATAGATGATATAATCCCCAAATTCTTTGCAGTTTTACATTGAGAATCTTACGTTATTCTTAAATTGTTGCACTGTTTACCCACGCAGTCTTTCACGGATCAGTGAACCCCGCCCCATCTTTACTTCTGAGAGACTCCGCCTCTCTGGGATGCTCTTTTTAGACCCAATCATGTTACTGACCTGCTGACAATGAACCACATTAGGTTTTTTGTTTTTTTTTTAGCATTACACAACTTTTTCAGTCTTTTGTTGTCCCTGTCCCAACTTTTCTGAAATGTGTTGCTGACATCAAATTCAAAATGAGCAGATATTTTTCAAAGAACAATAATATTTCTCAGTTTCAACATTTGATATGTTATTTATATACTATTTTCAATTAAATATCAGGTTTCCATGATTTGCAAATTATCACGTTCTGGTTTTTTTAAAATTATTATTTATTTATACCCCCACTCTGAAGGGGGGGGGGGTGTATACTGGTTTACCGCTGTCCGTCTGTCCGTCCATCCAAAACACCTTTTTCTTAGTAACCACAAATCATAGCCACTTGGTACTGAGCTTCAGCTTGGGGTTCTGTACCGTGTTTACCGTTTTCAGGTCTGTCGCACATTGACTTCCTGTTTACCAACTTAATGTATTTACAAAACACACAGGGTGGATTTACAAAATTTTCGGAACCCTTTTCTCAGCAACTACAAATCACAACTGCTTGGTATTTGGTACCGAGCTTCAGCTTGGGGTTCTATACCGTGTTTACCGTTTTCAGGTCTGTCGCACATCGACTTCCTGTTTACCGACTGAATGTATTTACGAAACATAGGATGGATTTTGACGCTATTTCAAGAAGCAAAATGCTATTTCAAAATGACAGTTTACCAGGATGCTATTAGAAATCCCTAGGGAGAGACACTGCTCTTTACTTACTTGTTTCAGGGTTCATTATTTGTTTAAGTCCTATTCCTTCGATTGTTTGCGTTCTGATCTAAGCGCGAGCGGGGGATACGTAAGTGAGCAGTCGCTCATAGTTTATCTTGTTATTTACAGTTTGCACAGCATCCCAAGTTTTTTGAAATTGGGGTTGTGCATTTACCTTATCAACAGAACTTTATTTATTTATTTATTTATTTATTTTTCCAGATGGAAAACTTCTCTTGTTCGCTAAATGAAACTCAGATATCCACACTTCCTCTGGATGATTTGTGCCTGATGGAGGAACACCAGGTACCTTATCGTAACGAAGTCCAGGTGGATGAAGGATAAACGTGAGCTGGTGTCGTCAAAATCCACTCAGTAAATTCCTCTCCCTCTCAGGTCAAATAAAAAATTTCCTATTTTCCGTTTTTTTTCCCTTGTTGTTTTTTTATTTGAACTTCGCATAGAGTTTATGAGTTAAATACACACATTAACAGGGAATTCGCTGGACTCTGTAACTGGGAGAGCGTTTAAAAAGAAAAAAAGAAAAAGGTGTAATTCTGCCACGGACTGATTTCATCATTGGAAGGGGAATAAAGTGAGATTTTTAAAATTTTATTATTATTTTTTCCACCAGCAGCACAAAGACACACTTTTTTGTTTGTTTGTTTTTCTTTGGTGAAAAGACCGAGTCCTGCTGCCTGCTCTCAGCCTGCCAATGATTTCACAGCCCCATCCAGCGAAGACTTCAGCCTTTTCTCCAGGGATTTTAAATGACTTGTATTATCTCAGGATGTTTTTCTTCCACGATATCAATCTATTTTTCTTTAAACGGCCTCCGTGTTTTAAATCATGGCGGCTCTCTCCCCGTATCCTGGGGTTTACAACAGAAACCTACCTCAGCCAGAATGAATGTGTTGGAAACTTTTTTTGTTTGTTTGTTTTTATTTTTGCATTTCTGCGTCGGTTCAGTGTGTTGGGTTTCTTTTACATGTCAAGAAAACGTTCAGTCAGAAAACAAGAAGAAAACAACAAGAATGGGTGCTGCCCTACCTCAACCACCAAGAACCACCGTTCACCTTCTCTCGTTTAAGGGAAAACGAGGGAAAATATCCAACATCCAACGTATAGCACTTCCAAACGTCGAAGTCAATGTTCTACCTCAAGATAACAACACCGTTGTTGTCGTTGTACTTCATTTTTCATAATGAAATGTATTTCTTTCTTTTCTTCTTGGCTTTTTTTTTCTTTTTTTTTTTAAATGTGTGTACCTCATTCGACTTCACGGATGCCATCATTATAAATTCTGCCATTTCTTCTCCACATTTTATCGGGTTTATATGTATTTTCTTTTTTTTTCATATAAAATGTACATTTGATCTGAATCTAAGGACTGTTAGAGATGTATTGCACTTCTACTAATAATTTCAGGATCAGTTTTTATTCCATTCACCGTGTGTTATGAAGAGAAGATGAGATACTGTATATGAGGCGCAATCACTGTATGTGTGTACAAACATCTGTGCGGTGGACATCTGTTAACGTATCGTTTGACAATGAGAAGAGCGGGGAGTGAATAATAATAATAATAATAATAATAATAATAAATGTGTAGATACCGATATGGAAGTCAAGCCCAGAGTGTATTTATCCTGGTTCAAATACAGATGTGGTGAAACTACAGGATGACAGTAATATGATTTTGATACGGTTCGCGCCGTACGTCAGCGTCACTGTGCGATAATTTCATCAGGAATAAATATGTAAATAAATTGATTCAGCCTGGCCTGTCAGAGCAGACAGGAAATACGTGACCTGTCCATCAACTGCCAAGCAAGTTCCTCCCCCAACACCATACCAGAGAACGAATAGAGCTGCATTACACACTTTCACACTCTCTCTCACATACACACACACAGTAAGCCAGACGGATCGAAGAAACCGACATCCTAAGGATGTGTTCATGCTTTTAGCCTTAACACGAATATTATTTATATTTTATATGCTACATTCACATGATGGCGAATCGAAACGTTTCCTTCACAAGGCAGGCGGCGTGTCACGAAAATGCAAACTCGTTACAAACAAGTTTAGTGAGGATTAGCAGATTTTATACATTCTTCGACACTGGACATTGTTGTTCATATTTCTGAAAATGAACTCCGTTCCAAACGATGTTCCTGTGATGATGTGATGTTTATCCAGATGTTTGTTTTTGTTGAGGGTTTGCAAACTTGGCTTCATGACAGGTTTCTGGAATTTTTAACCAGCATTTATATCCTACTAAAAGTACTTTTATATAATTTTTTTTTTTAAAAAAGGAGGCAAATGGGTGTTTGGTGGTCTGGGAAAACCTTTCAGGCAGAGTTTGGAAGGCTTTTTTTTGGCTTGACAGAATAGATTTTTAGCTCATCCAGCTGTAAGCCAGGCCAGATCGGCTTATATGACCATGTGTTGTCCATCCGTTGTCGTCCGTCCACAATTTACAAAAAATTGCTACTCCTCCTACAGGAGTGATCAGATTTTGATCAAACTGGTATGGAATGTTCCCCAGGTGGGTGTGTATAAAAGTTGTCAAGATAGTGGTGCCACCTGTCATATGTAACATTTTATGGGCGTTTGAAAAATTTGGTGTGACTCGTCACATTAAACACTACTGTTCTTAAACTGCTAGGATGTTTTCACTTAAACTCACCCAAAGACTCTAAAGACAGATACCAACAAGAACTGTTCACCAGGTGGCGCCACCTGCCATGGCTGCGGTTACACGGGTCATATGCAATTTCACAAAAATTGCAACTCCTCCTATAGGATTGATTGATTTCAAACTCGCACACAACAGCGGCCGGTATGAGCTCCAGCCGCATTGAGGCTATTTTTAACCAAATTTTTTTTAATGCTAATAATAATAATAATAATAATAATAATAATAATAAAAAATTCTTTTTTTTTTACATTTCTACATCGCTGTTTTTTTCTTCTTTGCACCACAGCAATTTGGCAGCGACTACAGTGTGTGTGTGTGTGTGTGTGTGTGTATATATATATATATATATATATATATATATATATATATATATATATATAAATAATGTATATGTATTTTTTATTAATTAATGAACGTCATACTTTTGATCGATTTATCGTAACATTTAATGAAACAAAATACAGGTAGTTCCTGTTATCACTTACCCTTATAGCAGCTATAAACAGTCGTTCCCTCAGCAGCCTCTCTTTTTCCCTTTTAACATTCGTAAAACAAAAAACAGCTTATGTTATTTTAAGTCCCAAAGCAACTACATAATGTAGCATAAAAGACTATCACGGGTTGGAAAACGTAAAAAGGTTACAGCTTAACCTTGCACAGACTCAATTTTGGGAACCAGCCAAAAAATTATGAAAAATTTACATTTTTGACCAAAATTCTTAAACAATTCAACTTTAAGAAAACGGAAATATATTCAACCAAAAAGACAAAATGAAATGCTTTTCTTTTCTTTAGGCTGCTGTTAATCCTAGCTTTGGCGAGCTTCCTGTAAAGACCATACTTTATAAGTTTAACAAACAGTCAGTCCGAGAAAAAGTCATCTAAAACCTTTCTAGCTGAGTGTGACACACAGTCTCACACAGTGAATGTCACGTTTTGATCGAGTTGTTGGAGAGCTGTGTGCTGTAGTGCAACAGGCATTAGTTTGTAATCATACCGATCATGTGATCTTCCGACGCTGCAGTCGGAATGAAATCTTTACATGCGATTTCCTCTTTTTCACAAAACATTAAAAAGATAAAACTTTCCTTCTGAAAACAGAAACGCATTTTAGTTGATGAAGGTCTGTACATTTCAGAACTAGATGTCGTGCCACGGGATTTTTGTACCAGATGCTCTGTTTACAGAACGCGTAGAAACAGCATTGAAAAGCGTGCAATATTTTGCACCATTTTCGTTGACTGATCCAGTAACTATCAATGAATAATCAGCTCAATAGCGCCCCTATGGGATACGTTTACCACTTTTAACATCATCCATGGCTGTATTGGACTGAGGCTGGTTTTAGAGGACTTGAGACAGGGACTTGTTACCTTGCTCGCTACGGAGTAAGTGGGGCGAGGTATTGTTTTCGGTGGGGTTTCTTTGTTTTTTTTTTTTGTTAGCAACATTACGTGGAAACGGCTGGACCAATCTTCATGAAACTTTCAGGATAGATGGGCATTGATCTCAAATAGAACCTCAAACATTTTGAAGGTCATCCGGTCAAGGTCACGGTGACCAAAAAGGTTTAAAAAAAAAAAAAGCTCTGAGCTCAGACTGCAGGAGTGCTGCCTCATAAAGACTCCTCCCACAACCACGCAGATTGGATCACTACCTGCCTCATTTGCATACACTGTGCTGTCATTGGATGGTTTCTTGGTTCATTTACATACGTAAAGGAAGGGGTTTGACCACGCCCACTTTTAAACCCCATTGATAAAAACTTCCCCGCTCTGTTGATTTATTATTATTAGCTCACCCGCTACGGACTAGATTAAAGAAATCACTTTCAGACATGTTTATGCTTATTACAGAGGGAAAGTGCATTCCACTGAGCTCTAGCGCCAGGCCATTTCCAGGAAATAAGAGTTTGGGTCATGGTGACAGTGTGTGTATGTCAGCCTCGGTTCGGAGGTTTCAGTTTCGAAAACTGTAAGAGTAGAATAATATAAAGTACAGACACTTGGTATATTTTACTTCTGTGATTTTTAAATTGTTCATTTTTGGATTATGCTTCATTTTTTGGCTACTGCCTCATAGAGTAAATACAGTGGTGCTTGAAAGTTTGTGAGCCCTTTAGAATTTTCTATATTTCTGCGTAAATATGACCTAAAACATCATCAGATTTTCATACAAGTCTTAAAAATAGATAAAGAGGACCCAGTTAAACAAATGAGACAAAAATATTATACTTGGTCATTTATTTATTGAGGAAAATGATCCAATATTACATATCTGTGAGTGGCAAAAGTATGTGAACCTTGGCTTTCAGTATCTGGTGTGACCCCCTTGTGCAGCAATAACTGCAACTAAACATTTCTGGTAACTGTTGATCAGTCCTGCACACCGGCTTGGAGGAATTTTAGCCCATTCCTCCGTACAGAACACCTCACATGGGTTTCCTCACATGAACTGCTCACTTCAGGTCCTTCCACAACATTTTGATTGAATTAAGGTCAAGACTTTGACTTGGCCATTCCAAAACATTTAATTTTATTCTTCTTTAACCATTCTTTGGTAGAACGACTTGTGTGCTTAGGGTCGTTGTCTTGCTGCATGACCCACCTTCTCTTGAGATTCAGTTCATGGACAGATGTCCTGACATTTTCTTTTAGAATTCGCTGGTATAATTCAGAATTCATTGTTCCATCAATGATGACAAGCCGTGCTGGCCCAGATGAAGCAAAACAGGCCCAAACCATGATACTACCACCACCATGTTTCACAGATGGGATAAGGTTCTTATGCTGGAATGCAGTGTTTTCCTTTCTCCAAACATAACGCTTCCCATTTGAAACAAAAAGTTCTATTTTGGTCTCATCTGTCCACAAAACATTTTTCCAATAGCCTTCTGGATTGTCCACGTGATGCTTAGCAAACTGCAGACGAGCAGCAGTGTTCTTTTTGGAGAGCAGTGGCTTTCTCCTTGCAACCCTGCCATGCACACCATTGTTGTTCAGTGTTCTCCTGATGGTGGACTCATAAACATTAACATTAGCCAATGTGAGAGAGGCCTTCAGTTGCTTAGAAGTTACCCTGGGGTCCTTTATGTCCTTTCTGACTATTATATGCCTTGCTCTTGGAGTGATCTTTGTTGGTCAACCACTCCTGGGGAGGGTAACAGTGGTATTGAATTTCCTCCATTTGTACACAATCTGTCTGACTGTGGATTGGTGGAGTCCAAACTCTTTAGAGATGGTTTTGTAACCTTTTCCAGCCTGATGAGCATCAACAATGCTTTTTCTGAGGTCTTCAGAAATCTCCTTTGTTCGTGCCATGATACACTTCCACAAACATGTGTTGTGAAGATCAGACTTTGATAGATCCCTGTTCTTTAAATAAAACAGGGTGCCCACTCACACCTGATTGTCATCCCATTGATTGAAAACACCTGACTCTAATTTCACCTTCAAATTAACTGCTAATCCTAGAGGTTCACATACTTTCGCCATTCACAGATATGTAATATTGGATCACTTTCCTCAATAAATAAATAACCAAGTATAATATTTTTGTCTCATTTGTTTAACTGGGTTCTCTTTATCTACTTTTAGGACTTGTGTGAAAATCTGATGATGTTTTAGGTCCTATTTATGCAGAAATATAGAAAATTCTAAAGGGTTCACAAACTTTCAAGCACCACTGTATATATGCTATATTTACTGTATGGACATGGGATCAGAAAACAATTTTATTTATAAGCAGTAGCCATATGGACCCATAGGGTACCTTTTTTTTTTTTTTTTTTTTGCGATTATCTTCCTTCATATTCCTCATAAGTGCTACCGGGCGAGGTTTGTTTTGCCTGGCAACACTTGTTTTAAATGACTCCTGTCTGGACCGTACTATCCAGAACTGGAAAGGACTCAACACTCGACAGCATCCATTCATTGTACATTTGTCCGTGTCCTGACTGATTCTGAGTCCTGGACATGGTTAGAAAGAATAAAAACACATTTTATGACTGACTGTCTCCTATCAACAGCAGTTCTAGCTTTGTTGGTAACATTTTGTCCAGGTAAAAGTCGGTCCCGTGTTAGATACAGAGTATCAGCGACGAATAATCTGACATCATTGGCACAGTGCCGAAAATGAATTTGGCATGGTGCCAACCAATCAACGAGGCATCAAATTAAATTACTTATAGCTGTTTTGCAAAGCTGCAGTAAAAGTTGTGTCTTTGTGGTCCAACAATACACTTTAGACCTCGCTGGAACATCATGGACATCATAGACATTTTGAAGGCTTTCTGCCTGGAAAGTGGACCATTTTGGGTTGCGCGCACATGATTTCAGATTTACAGTAACTTCCCTTGGTCCAGTTTCAGTTTGGTTTGTATTTCCTGCATACAGAGGCTTGGTAGTGTAATGCAGCAGGTACGGTAGAGCTCCAAATCCATAACCTGAGCATCTGGTATGAAAATCTGGTGGACTGACACACACACAGTAGAAATTGTTGAAACGTTACCATGGGAAGGGTTTTCCCAGGCCACCACATCATTTTAAAGCCCAGTCCTGTTTGGATCATGACTCATGAATCAGTGCTGTTTCACTGTGAGTGTGACTCCACTGTCTGACGAGACCCTACTCGAGATTAAGCAGTCTGATTGGTCGCCTCTCATCTGTATGAAGGAATTAGAAATTCTCCCCTGCTCCTGGTGCTTGCTCAGCACTCCTTTGGCTCCATCAGGATGTTTGGCTGCCTCCAAAATGAGAAATAAATGAATAACTAAATGAAACCAGGACCAAAAATGCTGTTCGTGACTGCAGTGTGAATGTTACAGTTCATGTTTTTGCATAGATACTCTGTACAGGAAACTAAGGCGTCCTTATAGGTTGCTGCCTATAGAATTGCAGTGATCATTTTAGCGTCATATTTTTGGTAATTTGTACAGTTTGTCATTATAGAAAGTTAGTGACATCATAGTTGTTGTTTTCCAGACTGGAACTTAGTATAAGAAAGTTATGACTTTTCCACCGGACAGTGTGGTGTGGTATCAGATCCGTCATCCAACGTCTCGTCATCGTTTCCATTAGCTGAGTGAGCCGAGTTGTAATTTGGTTGCCTTTTTTGCCAGGGTACTAACGACTTTTCCAAAGTCTCTTCTGTTTTTCTAATCTTGCCCACATCTACAGTTTAGCCGTAGAATTTACGATTTTTGTCCACTTGCTTTGGCGATACGGGAAACACCTGTAAATTACACGTGGCAGCTGCAAGGACATAATATTAGCAATGACAGGCCATTTTTTTCTTAAAGTAGTTATCATAGTGTTGTGTAATGTATCAAATTAAAGAGTCATGTCAAGTTTATTTGTATAGCGCTTTTAACAACAGACATTGTTCCAAAGCAGCTTTATAGAAAATTAAAGGCTTTAAACACATAAGCTAATTTTATCCCTAATCTATCCCCAATGATGAAGCCTGTGGCAACGGTGGTGAGGAAAAACTCCCTCAGACGACACGAGGAAGAAACCTCGAGAGGAACCAGACTCAAAAGGGAACCCATCCTCATTTGGGTGATAACAGACAACGTGATTATAACATATGATTGAAATTTGATTGAAAACTTTGTTTAAATTTCTAAATATGTCTAAAGAACCAAAGTTATGAACATTTGAAAAGCAAGTGTTTTATAAAATTTCTATTTCCATCCGTTGCCCCGGTCACAAACCAGCATCCTTTGTGTTTCAGCCTAAAAGCCAGAATTTATCAGGTATGTTCACTTTAAATTGTGGACACCAAGCATGACTAATGATGGTGGTGCTCGAATGCGCTGCGTATAAGAGGGTCAATCTTCTGTTAATTCTCTTCAAAATAATATTACTGATATTTATACACCTTCTCATTTTTTCTCTATGAAAACAATATGAGGAAAATCATTGATTTTTAGGAAGGATACATGTTTTTCCAGCGGCACGGTGGTGTAGTGGTTAGCGCTGTCGCCTCACAGCAAGAAGGTCCGGGTTCGAGCCCCGTGGCCGGCGAAGGCCTTTCTGTACGGAGTTTGCATGTTCTCCCCGTGTCTGCATGGGTTTCCTCCGGGTGCTCCGGTTTCCCCCACAATCCAAAGACATGCAGGCTAGGTTAACTGGTGACTCTAAATTGACCGTAGGTGTGAATGTGAGTGTGAATGGTGTCTGTGTCTATGTGTCAGCCCTGTGATGACCTGGCGACTTGTCCAGGGTGTACCCCGCCTTTCGCCCGTAGTCAGCTGGGATAGGCTCCAGCTTGCCTGCGACCCTGTAGAACAGGATGATGAGATGAGACATGTTTTTCCTCTGTGATCCGATCTTTCATGGGCACTAGACGGCAAAGTGTTCAGGTGATTTTATTAGAAAAACAAGTCAACATGAGAGATTCGACCACTAGATGGGAATCACGAGTTTCAAGCTGATTGAACCAACAGTGAGTGAACTGGAAGCGACAACAAAACACACGGACTGGTTACGAATATCACTAAAAAACCCAAGATGTCGGCGCCTGTGAGTTTGGTGTGTTGCATCACACAATGTTGTTAAACGCTTAAAGTAAAAGCTCATTATAACGCCGCACAAAAGTAACGATATATTCCATAAAAATGTTATTTATTCTTGAATCGACACTAATTTTATGTAAATTAAACACTTTTAAATGTCTTTAAAGGCCAAACGAAAACATGCTGTTCTCCCATATAGATGTATGGGAGGTTCATCAGCGCAGCGGCGTACCATCATTGTTAATAATATGGTCAAGCAAGGAATAGCAGAGAATGAGCGGGTAACGAGTGAGTGGTTACATCTGCGTGCGGTTAACAGTGAAGGGTTTGTATGTGCTGTTTGTGGTGAAAAAGGAAACTATCATTAAAAAAGAGGCTTTGATATTTTTCTTTCAGTTCAGGTTGAAGTGTTTTAGTGGAACAGTAACGTTCTCAGCGAAAACAGCATTCTGACCGACCTTGAATCAAAAGTTTTACGCTTGGTAAAAATTCCAATCCACAGAAGAAGAAAGAACTCGGGCCACGTGAAAGACACATTAGCACTTATTTCTGCTTAGTGCTGATGTTATCGAGTTGAACTTTGACCTGTGAATTTGCAAAGCTCTGTTTTGTGAATCATTGAGAACAAGAGGGCGGGGCTATGGTCTCTGGTTGCTCAAAACTGTTGCTAGTTTTCATGGTAAAATTCTTGTTTCTTTGGGGGGTGTTTTGGGTTTTTTTTTTTCCTCCCCCTTCTGCCTACTTGGATATTCTTGTTAATAATGTTAGCACCCCTATAATACAATGTATTGGTACCCTTGGCATCATTAAAATAAACTTGTCTCATGCTAAATATTTTGCCTTCATCCGCATCGCTACTCTTGTTTCCGCAACCTCCAGGGAATCGGATGCAAGAGTACAGATAAAGTGTCACGCCGTGTGGTGAAAAAGTGATCACTGAGCTTTTCATTAGAGCACCTTGAAATTAATCTTGCAAATAAGCTTGCTAAATTGAACGTTTTGAATGAGGGATTTGCGTCTGAGCCACACGCGTGCCGAGTGAGCCTGTTAGTTCTCGAAACTGTAGGAATTTTAGTACACGCTGTCGCTAGCATCACAGACCAGGTACCTCGTGTCCCGTCAAAGTATTTTCCAGCTGGGGTGAGCAGTATTGCAAAAACAAATCATAGTATCATACTTTATGGCTTCACAGTATATCATTTTCCTGCACTGTCAGAAATAGGGGTACAGTAGGAGTCCAGTTCTGTCCCCCAAGGTCCAAGCTACACTAGTGTACCCCTTAGGGCTCATTATTGGGCCTCAAGGGAACTATGAGTACCTTTTTAGGGCCAAAAGGGTACATATATGTTCCCAAACAGTATATAAAGGGTACAAATAAGTACCTTAGAGGGTCCTGCTCCAAAATACCAACAAGAGCCATGACCGCTTCAGTTATATATTTTTTTTAAATGAAGAAAAGGAGAAAAAATACAGTTGGTACAAAAATAGTTTTTAACGTCCAGTAACAATGAAGTCTGATGATAATGCTCATACGTAGAAAAGTGTATCATAATGTCATTATATTAGAACACTGATATCACCTCCATCCGTTTTAGGTTAGACACTGCAGGATCTTTAAAAAATTCATATTACAATAAATCTTTAATGATTAAGTGATGAAACAGTATTTTGACACCCATTTATCCAAATGAGGCATCATTGAATTAAATATGCATACATTTGCATATTTAATCGAACCAAAAGTCTGGTCCTTGGATGATGTTTGAATTCAAATATAGATTGCACTGTGAAGAACGCAATACGGAAATTTCTCTATAATATCCTTCTAAATAGGGATAAAAATTAAAATCTTAAATTTCCTGATTGCAGCCAGGATTTTTGGTTCTAAATATAAAAAAAGAGTGAAAAAACAAAAGGAATTGAGAAAATTAAAACATGACACATGCAATGACATAAAGTAGGAAGTATATGACATGATTGTGCCAAGTGGGCGGAGCTAAATGTGGTGCAACAATATTATATTTCCCTTGAGTTTATATATTTGTAGTTGTTAGCGAAGCTCCATACATAAGACAATATGATTACGCATTGACCTCATTTTTGATGGCTTTTACGTATGTACATGCATATGAATGAATGATGCACGTGTACCACCACAGGGAACCTGATCGTAAGTGCAAGGCAATGCATCTCATAAACACTCGACTACCAGACAACGAAACTTCTATCTTTATTTCCATAAGACAGATGGGTTTTTATCCAGCGCTTATTTTTAATTTGCTTTTTAACAAATAACATTGGATTACTTATGAGCACATTTTATGGAAAATATTCACGACACTTTCATATAAAGTTAGTTAAAACAGTTTTATTAGTCCACTAGTTTGTTGGACAGTTGTAACCGCACAAGGTTTTGTATTATTCTATCCACATTCAATGGATATGAGCAATGGCGCACTCTGATTGGCTACTCTACTACAAGGATATCAGCTCATGTACCGCTAGTAGAGGAAAAACAAAATGGCGGAGCGTGTTGCTGAACCAACCGAGAACGAAATAAAAACTCTACTCGAAAACAAAACCCCAAGATATACAAAAAAAAGCAACAAAATATGGAAAGAAAGTATTTGATGGTAAGAAGTATCTTTTTTTTATTTTTCAAGAATTATTATTATTATCGTATTTTTCACAAATTGCTCCTGTCATTTCGCCGGTTTGTTTACATTTTTCATTTTTAAGTGTTAAAAGTTGTTGAATTTTTTTTGGACTGGTTCAAAAGCTTAAAGAAGTTTATAAATTACAGAACTGAAATGTCCAATGAAGAATTAAATAAATGTCTAAAGCTGTTCTATTTCTCGTCACGACAGCGAGATGGCACTTTCTACAAAAAAAAACAACAACACTAAAGTCAATTCGTGCCACCGTCGATAGGTTTTTAAGAAGAACGTTTAAGTGGAAATGATTTTGTCAGACATTTTGTATCAAGTTTTTATTTATCGAATTTGCAAAAAATGAAAATGCTCCATTTCTCAAAACCCTGTGAATGTGGATAGAATAAAACAATTATTCCACTCAATCTTGTCATACATGGATTATAGGCAACTCGGTGCTACGCGCCTCATCAGCTATCAGCTCATGTATGACTCGATTTTGTGGAATAACTTAAATGGATCAGTAACTTAGTTTTCATACTCATACTGTCCATCCATCTCTGTGTGGGTGTAAATATCAGCGTCTGCTCTTGAATGTTTTGTATCTAATGCATGTTTTCAGGTTTACACACTGGATCTGTGATCTGCGTCAAATCTCTGTCGTGATGTAGAGCAGCAGTTCTCAAAACTTTTTTTAGACTAAAACCTTCTTTGTGGCTCTTAATGTCCCAGGGAAAATACTCGGGGTGCTTTCACACATGCCGTGATTTGTTTGTTTGTTTGTTTTTCAACCACTAGTGCACATTTTGCATATAACCTGTGGGAAGTGGCTGCTTTTAAAAGTACTGCTGCTGGTCCTTTTTTTGTTTTTCTTACAATATTAACAAATTCACTCCTGGCCAATCAGGTTGCACAATGGGCATAAAAAACAAACATGGTGCTGGTGAAATAAGTGAAAACCTTATTATTGAGTGAACAGGAGGACATTTACGACACGCTGAATCGAATGTGTTTTCCCAGTGTTGCAATGTAACTAAAAACAAGATAGAGGCTGTGACTAAAGTCACAGTAATTTGCGCTAGCTGTTACAAACCGGGACGTCTGGTCACTGTACTCTATAGATCTGGAATGGTAAGAGATAGAGAACGACGCTTAGTGAGGAACAGTTGTGTCCTGCCGCCTTGAACAAAATTTTTTTTAAAATGATTGAAAAAAATCATGAAAATTGACAGAGTTATACGTGATTGGGAAAAAAAATCCCGTTTTTCATGGATCATTCTGGATCAGTGATCCAGATCAGCACCAAAAGTCATAGCAACGTACAGTAATTCAGCCCAGAGGTATTCTTCCTGTGAAATTTGGTGGTGATTGGTATATAACTGAGCGAGAAATAGTGTCCTAAAACCATTAGGAGAAGAAGAAGAAAAAAGTAGAAGGATCCTGAGTGAGAGGAACAATTTGCACCAGCGCTGCTAGCACAAATTATTAACAATGTGTCTAGGACGTGACATTCATGATGATGTCAAGGTATGAATCTTAATCTGTAAGTTGACATCTCAGTGATGCAGGAGGATCCATGATGTAATGTTGTATTTATGAGTGGTGCGTATGGTGTATCTTGTATCTTTGCTGCCTTTCCAGAGAACATTTCAGTTTGTGCTTTATGACTGATTGTGTGTGTAGATTTACAGACAGGTGACAAATTAAGGGAAAACTGTCATATGTTTATCCAAAATGAGTGATGACCTGGCAACTTGTCCAGGGTGTACCCCGCCTTTCGCCCGTAGTCAGCTGGGATAGGCTCCAGCTTGCCTGCGACCCTGTAAAACAGGATAAAGCGGCTACAGATAATGAGATGAGATGAGATGAGCCACCAGAACATCTTCGGCACTTATTAACGCTCCAAGTCTCTGAATCTGTCCTGGGGCGAGCGATGAACGCCATTCTTCTGATAGATCTTCCATCGGTTGGTGTTTTGATGACGGTGTACTGTAGAGATCGCTGTTGCTGTCACTCAGTGTTGTAGTCGAGTCACTAAACCTCGAGTCAGAGTCCAGTCTAAGTCCCCAGTGTTCAAGTCCAAGTCATTAAAAAAAAAATGGAGTCGAGTCCGAGAACGAGACTCCAACCGCACTATGTGACGGTGGCTGTTTCAGCACCATTAACATTAGTTTGTTCCTGAACATGCCGTATGAACAGGTGAATGTGCTTCTCTTTATCAGGGAGTGTGAAGTATTCTGTCAGAGATGGTTGGGAGACGGATGTAAGTGCAGAAGGTGTGCTTATTAATACAAGTGAAGAGGGTAAACAATCCAGAATGGCAGGCAAAATCGTAAAACAGTGAAACAGGCGATAGGTCAAGCGAGGCACAAACAGGCTATCGTAGACTCGGGAGAATAAAAAACAGGAAATCAGGGATCAGGAAACCAAACAAGGAAATAAGGCTCGATAATGCGTCAGCAACGCAACTCAATACTTCGCAAAGTGTGTTTTTCACAGTTTTTATATAGGCACGCTGATTGTGCCTTAATCCTGTGCAGGTGCGAGTCGTTTACGGCATGTGCGAGAGTCCGCTTGGTGTGTGCGCTGTCCAGAGCACGCCCGAGAGTCTATCTGATGCACACGCCAAGGCGTGCGGGTGTGACACTCGTACATGAAATTAGTGTAGATATAAATATCTTCAGTTCAGTCAGTCAGGTTCAATGCCCGAACTGATAATCACATCAATTTTTCATTGGCTAATCAGACACAAGGCATGCCACCACTCTTGCCGGAGCGGTTGGGGGTTAGGCACCTTGCTCAAGGGCACTTAAGCCAGTCCTGCTGGTCCAGGGAATCAAAACAGCAACCTTTTGGTCCCAAAACTGTTTCTCTAACCATTAGGCCATGGCTTCCCCAAATATCTTATGCCAAATTATTATGGCATGTTACAGAAAATAAAGAAAAAATCCCAGTCCTCATCTCCAATTTACGAGTCCGAATGCAGTTAATGCACTAGTCTGAGTCTAAGTCCGAGTCATCGGTGCTCAAGTCTAAGTCAAGTCATGAGTGCTTAAAATTAGGGCACGAGTCGGACTCGAGTACTACAAGCCTGCTGTCACTGTTTATCACAAAATTCCAGAATGTTCAGTTGGATTGAGATTTGGTGAGTGTGAAGGCCAGAGCTTGTGATTTCCATCAAACTATTCAGTGAGCTCTCGTGTGCTGTGAATGTGGGCGGAGTCATGCTGGAAGAAAGCACTCCCATTATGATAGAAATGTTTGGATTGAGTTGCAGTGACACTTCTCTTGAAGGAAAATCAATCAAAAAAAAATCAAACAATTAATCCCCGTGGAGTATAACCGAGCGACTATTTTATCCTTTAATTTCTCACTCGTTTGTTTGACAGGGCCAGCTTTACTCCGTATTCACATTTCAGTTTCTAATCCTGTGCCCCAGTTGGTGATCTCTGATGGTTGTGTTTTGTTTCAGCTTCTCAGTTATTCTCTGTTTTGAGAAGATTAACCAGGCAGCAGGTGCTTACTGAAGGTCCTTTAGACAAATACAGCAGAGCAACTCAGTGTTGTTTTAGAGGTACTACGCAGAGAAATCCAATGGTGCCTTTTTTCTACTCTTTCTTCAGTTTTATGGAAAAAAAAAACAAAACAAAAAGGGTATTAGTGTCCATCCCGATGGCCCTTTATCATCCTAAACAAACAGCCAACCCACAATGAATGGCCCATTTATTGAAGGGTTTCTCTCTGCCCCAAAATTCCCATCGGGACGGTGACTCCTAGACGACCCCATTAACATGTCGCAGTGTCGGGTTAGCGGCACCGCCATGGCAACCTCGATGCATTCGGACCCATTCGACTCTGTAAAGCAAACAACATTTTGTGTGGGTCACCATCTGAGCTCTGCGAGTGCTGTCATTCAAAGACAGGATTTAACACGACATCGTGTCTGAACATGCAGCTTATCCTTTTCACAGTTTGGTTATCGTCCACCATTAATAATGAAAGTAGGCACTAATTTCCACAAAATCTTTCCCAGTGATCTGTAAGTGTTAACTCCGTAGTATATGATTAGACCCAAGTCCCTCCTCTTCAGTAAAAAAAGAGCCAATCATCTTTTGATTAAAACATTAAGAGGAAATTTCAGCTGTATGTTGAGAACAGGAATGTTAAGTTTGAACCTGTGTTTATTTTGCGTACACAGACGAATCAGACACGTTTGGAGTCATTTGGGCATTAATGGGGTGCTGAGTGACGTCACGTGATTAAAACATTTTACGGTTAATTTCTCAAACTTTTTGAGCACTGGTTTTTATTGTGCATCCCCAAATGATGCACAAATGAATTGAAATACTTTTCATGTTTTTTATTATATGGGGTGCCAACTTCATGACCTATCAGATTCGTACACAGATATACACTCGCCGGCCACTTTAATAGGAACTTGTTGTTGATTCTAAGATCTCTGTTCTTGGCTGAGATGCTTTTCTGCTCACCACTGTTGTGAAGAGTGATTATATGAGTTATGATGTCTGTAGCAGTTCGTATGGGTGGAGCACAGAAAGCACGGCAGGCCAGAACTGAATTCTCAATGACTTTCTTTTATTTTAGCTTTTCAGCTTTTATATTCACTCATAGAGATACACACACACACACACACACGTATTCCGGTCGGGAGAGCTCTCTTCCTCTGCTCTCTCTCTCCTTATATAGGGCGCAGTCACTGGGGAAGACACACAAACACAGATTAACCAACATCAGGTGCAGTGATTCTGCCACTTACCTTCCCTGACTCCACCCTCTGGTCACAGACCAACGCTTGACCACGCCCCCGCTGCCACATACCCCCACCGCCCGACTCAGGCCGGGCAGCCGTCTGGCCTGCAGCTGACCCCCCCCCCGACGGGAGAGGAAGTCCGTCACGACCATCTGTGCCCCCGGCCTATGGACCACCTTGAAATTAAAAGCTTGAGTGCCAGATACCAACGGGTGATCCGCGCGTTGGCATCCTTCATGCGGTGGAGCCACTGGAGGGGCGTGTGGTCCGAACAAAGGGTGAAAGAGCGCCCCAGCAGGTAGTAGCAGAGGGCGAGGACCGCCCACTTGATCGCCAGGCACTCCTTTTCGATGGTGCTGTAGCGCCCCTCACGCACCGACAGCTTCCTGCTTATGTACAGGACGGGGCGGTCCTCCCCCTCCACCTCCTGGGACAGAACGGCCCCCAGCCCTCTGTCCGACACGTCCGTCTGCAACGTAAAGGGGAGAGAAAAGTCAGGGGAGTGTAACAGTGGCCCCCCCGCACAGTGCAGCCTTCACCTCCGAGAAAGCCTGCTGGCATTGCTCCGTCCACTGGACTGGATCTGGTGCCCCCTTTTTAGTGAGATCAGTCAGCGGGCTGATGACGTCCGAATAATTAGGTATAAACCTACAATAGTAGCCAGCCAGCCCCAGGAACTGTCTCACCCCCTTTTTGGCCTTGGGCCTCGGGCAGGCCGCAATTGCTGCTGTCTTGTTAATTTGGGGACGCACCTGCCCGTTGCCCAAGTGGAAGCCTGGATACTGTACTTCCACCTGCCCAATCGCACACTTCTTTGGGTTGGCTGTGAGACCCGCCCACCTCAGCGACCTAAGGACGGCCCTCAGGTGTTGTAGGTGCCGCGGCCAGTCATTACTATAAATAATGATATCGTCTAGGTACGCAGCCGCATAGGTGGCGTGCGGGCGGAGGACCCTATCCATCAGTCGCTGGAATGTAGCAGGCGCCACAAACAGCCCAAAAGGAAGTGTGACAAACTGGTGTAAGCCGAACGGTGTGGAAAAGGCCGTTTTTTCTCGGGATAATGGAGTTAAGGGGATTTGCCAATAACCCTTTCTCAAATCCAGTGTCGAGTAAAAGCGAGCCATGCCTAGTCGATCGAGCAACTCATCAATACGAGACATTGGGTACGTGTCGAATTTAGACACCGCGTTGACTTTCCTATAATCTACACAGAACCGGACCGACCTGTCGGTCTTGGGTACCAAGACCACCAGGCTGCTCCAGTCATTGTGGGACTCCTCAACAATGCCCATTTCGAGCATGGCCTCGAGTTCTTCCCGAACCACTTTTTTCTTGTGTTTGGGTAGCCTGTAAGGGCGGCTGCGCACTACCACCCTTGGGGGCATCTCAGTGTGGTGCTCTATGAGGTCGGTGCGGCCGGGCAGGGGCGAGAACACGTCCGAAAACTCGGTCTGCATCTGGGCGACCTCCGCGAGTTGGGTCGGGGAGAGGTGGTCTCCACAGGGGACCGGAGAGGTACACGATGCCAATGTTCCCTTTGGAACCTCCGGCCCCAGCTCCGCCTTCTCCGGAACCACCGACACCAACGCCACGGGGACCTCCTCGTTCCAGAGTTTGAGCAGATTGAGGTGGTAAACCTGTAGCACCCCACCCCTGTCCGTTCGCCTCACCTCGTAGTCGACGTCCCCGATTTGCCGTGTGACCTCAAAGGGTCCTTGCCACTTGGCGATTCATTTGGAGCTCGACGTGGGCAACAGTATGAGAACTTTATCTCCCGGTGCAAACTCCCTAAGGCGCGTACCCCTGTCGTACAGGCGGGTTTGCCATTCTTGGGCCTGCCGCAAATTCTCCTGGGTTAGGTGTGTGAGTGTGAGGAGTTTTGCGCGCAGGTCCATAATGTATTTAATTTGATTTTTACTAGGTGAAGGTCCCTCCTCCCAATTTTCTCACAGCACATCTAGAATGCCGCGCGGCTTACGCCCATATAACAATTCAAACGGGGAGAACCCCGTGGAGGCTTGGGGGACCTCTCGCACTACAAACAACAAGGGTTTGAGCCATTTATCCCAATTACGTGCGTCCTCACTTAGGAATTTTTTAATTATGTTTTGTGCGATTAAACCGTTCAAATAAACCATCCGTTTGTGGGTGATAAACGGTGGTGCGGATCGGTTTAATTCCCAATAACCCATACAGTTCGTTCAGTGTAGGTGACATAAATGAGGTGCCTTGGTCAGTCAGAATCTCTTTCGGGATTCCAACTCAGGAGATGACGCGGAAGAGCGCTTCCGCAATACTGCGTGCTAAGATATTGTGAAGAGGCACTGCTTCCGGGTATCACGTTGCATAGTCAACCAGAACTAAAATAAAGCAGTACCCTCGTGTTGACAGATCTAATGGCCCGAGGAGATCCATCCCAATTCTTTCGAACGGGGTCTCGATTAATGGGAGAGGGTGCAAAGATGCTTTTGGAATGGCAGCTGGATTTACTAACTGGCATTCGCGGCATGCCGTACACCACCTACGGACATTGCCGCGAATCCCTGGCCAATAGAACCAGGCCATTAGTCGGGCTAGTGTTTTATCCTGCCCTAAGTGTCCAGCCATGGGATTAAAGTGAGCCGCCTGGAATACCAATTCCCGGTGGCTCTTTGGAATCAAAAGCTGCATGACTTGCTCTTTAGTCTGAGTGTCCTGCGTCACTCGGTATAACCTATCCTTCATAATAGAAAAATAGGGGAAGGACAGGGTGGCGTTTGGCTGGAGTGTTTGACCATCGATTACTCTCACTTGGTCAAACGCATGCCGCAGAGACTCGTCTTGCGATTGCTCTAATGGGAAATCCCCAAGGGATTCCCCGAGAGAGGGAGGAGGAGCCTGCTGCTCCTCACTCTGACGCGAAGATGACGTAGACGGCTCTGTGACAGCTGCTCCTACCAAAGCGACACCGGGACCTCCCCCTGCTAAACTACGGCAGGACCCACTCTTCACTAGATGGCTCATTAACTCCCCGAATCCCGGCCAATCAGTCCCCAAAATTATAGAGTGGGTGAGGCGAGGATTAACTGCCACCTTTACTCTAAATTTTTCCCCTCGTAAAAGAATGTGGACTGACACTAAAGGGTAGCTGTGAACATCCCCGTGCACACACAATACCTTCACCCCCGTGCTCCCTCCAATGCCTCGTCTTGCACCAGGCTTTGGTGAATTGAGGTCTGATTACAGCTAGAGTCCACCAAAGCCTGATATGTATCCCCTTGGATACTCACCGGTATGCGATACGTTCCAGCCCGATCAAGGGCGGCTCCTGGCGCGTCGGGGATCCGAACCACCGCGCCCACTTCCATCGCCGAGCACTGCTGTTGGAGGTGGCCTGGCTCCCCGCAGCGCCAGCAAACCGGCCTGGGCTTCCTCTCTGCACCGGCACTCTGGGGCTCACTCACCGGGGGGGGGGACAGACACAGAAGGGAAAAACGGGAGGGCACTGCGGGTGCGACGGGCCGGCTGGGGTGGGGCCGGCCCCCACCTCCACAGTGGGGGAACGGGGTGAGGACGAGACACAGGAGGGGGGGAGAGTGAGAGAAGAGGGAAGAAGAGGATGTCCGCTGTCCTGCCGTCGGAACAGCTGCCAAATGGTCCTCCGCCACCTCGATGGCCTGATCCAGCGACGCCGGGCGGTGGCACTGGACCCATTCCGTGGTTCCCTCTGGTAGGTGGGCGATGAACTGCTCCAGTACCACCTGATCGATGATCCCCTTGGCGTCGCAGTTGTCGGCCCTCAACCACAGCCAGCAGGCATCCCGGAGCTGCTGGCCAAACGCGAACGGCTGGCCGACTTCCTCCAGACGCAGAGCGCGGAAGCGCTGTCGCTGTTGTTTGGGGGTGCGCCCCACCCGCTGGAGGACGGCCCGGCGAAGGTCCGCGTAGACCAGCCGGCGATTGGCAGGGAGCTGTAGCGCGGCCAGCTGCGCCTCGCCCGTTAGCAGGGGGAGGAGGTGCGCCGCGTGCTGTTCCACCGGCCAGCCTGAGGCCTCTGCTGCCTGCTCAAAGAGCGTGAGGAAGGCCTTGGGGTCATTATGCAGGCCCATCTTAGTGAGGGTGAGGGGAGAAGGGCCCACGGCGGTGGAAGTGGTGGACCCCGCCGACGCGAGGAGGTGCCGGAATGCCTGTTGGTCTTCCTGCTGCGCCAGCACCAGGGCCTCGAACCGGCGCTCCTGCTCCTTTCGGAGGGTGACTAGCGCCTGGTGCTGGCTCTGCTGGGCTGTGGCGAGGGCATGGACCAAGTCCATGAAGGAGGAGGACTCCATGGGGCTGTTCTTCCTGTGCTCGAATCCCGGGTTTCGGCACCACTGTCGCAGTTCGTATGGGTGGAGCACAGAAAGCACGGCAGGCCAGAACTGAATTCTCAATACCTCTCTTTTATTTTAGCTTTTCAGCTTTTATATTCACTCATAGAGATACATACACACACACACACACACACACACACACACACACACACACGTGTTCCGGTCGGGAGAGCTCTCTTCCTCTGCTCTCTCTCTCCTTATATAGGGTGCAGTCACTGGGGAAGACACACAAACACAGATTAACCAAAATCAGGTGCAGTGATTCTGCCACTTACCTTCCCTGACTCCGCCCTCTGGTCACAGACCGATGCTTGACCACGCCCCCGCTGCCGCAATGTCCCTCCTGGCAAAAAAGCTCGAACCAATCTAGCCGTTTTCCTTTCACCTCTCTTATCAACAAGGTGTTTTTTCCACCCACAGAACTGTTGCTCAAATCACTCACTCGATGTTTTTTCACAGTAAAGTGAACATGAGCAACAACACAGCGGCTCTGCAGAGCCGCTTTCACCGAGGTGCATTTACATTCGGGGATCCTTTGGTGTGTGTTGCGCACATGCTTTGGACCCAGTCATTATGGGAAATACCTGATGCTAATTTGAGCGCAATCAGCACGCTGTTTTCAGAGTCTTTGTGAAGTATTGTGTCAGGTATGTATCGGTAGACGGGTCTAAGTGCAGGAAGCGTGTTTATTAGCAGGTATGATATTTACAAAAACAAACAAAACTGAAAGCAGAGCCATAAATACGGCTAGAAACAAATGTGACTGTGATAATGATAATACTTCCCAAAGCATCTGTGTCCTTATATGCATGTGCTGATTGTGTTCAAATCAGCATCAGGTGTTTCCCATAATGACTGCGTCCAAAGCGTGCACACAACAGGCTCCGAAGGATCCCCGAATGTAAACGCACCTCTGTGAAAGCAGCTCTGCAGAGCCACTGTGTTGTTGATCATGTTCACTTCACTGGATAAGAATGAGCACCTTGCTGTAGTTGTGAATTTTTTTTTGGAATTCTTACCTTCATGGAAATGAAGTGAGCATACCACAGGGTTTTTTACCTCTCCGTTTGACACCGAATCCTGCTGAATGTTTTTTCCCCTTCTATGTTTCGGAATCTCTGTTTTTTTTCCCCCCGGTGATGAATTACTTTTGGTAAATTAAAAAATCTGATGTCTTTCTTTCGTTCAAAACAATTTGCACGTCCAAAAACACAGCAAAACCTTCCCATACCGATCAGTAACAACTAACTCAGCTGAATGGAGCACTACAAGCATGCCCCCTATTATGGTGCCCTAGTTACCATTGCTCTGGGGTCATGTGACTCTGCAAAGCCTCTAATCAACAAATATTCGTTTTCATTTTCCGCCACGCATTTTAATTACATTGAGATACGAATTACCAATTTTGAGCCACCAACAACGTGTTACCTGGATCTTCTCATCTCATCTTCCTAGCTGTAGTGTTACTATTCACCTAATGGTCAAAAATATGAACTGCACATTGAAGCCGACTGGGGCAGGACTCACGCTGCCCCAACACTCGCTCTATGAACATTTTCAGCGGAGGAGGAGCAGCAGACAGGACAGTTAATCGCAAAGTCTCGGCTTTTACACCACATTGAGCTAGTTTTAAAAAATTCCTCAGGGTTACTTTAATAATTCATGAGAAAGCAAGTGTGATGTGAGAGAGCTTTGAGGTTGTCTTTATTAACATTATCCTGCCGGACCAAAATCTATAGCTGTCGAAGTACTGATGTGAAACATTTTTTTTCCTAAGAGCATATAATAAAACCTCATCATGGGAAAAGGGAGGCTGTTCACAAGAGACGAATATTCAACTTTTATATTGGGATTGAAGAAAAGAAATCTGTTCCGTAATCCTTATCTCATCACAGTCACGCTGCTGTCACGGTGCACAACGTTTCAGCTGCTTGAAGGAAAAATAAAACCAGTTATTATTTTCTCATGAGAGCAAGAAAGTGGCTTGAAGCCTAAAATTTGAAATACTGAGTCATAATTTTGAGAATCATTTTTGTTAGGAATTAGTGCTCTGGAATTTTATACATCTTAAAAAACCAAGAAAGAAAAAAAAATTATTGGCTTTTCCAGAGAAACACCAACTATATAAACTAAATCGAGACTGTGACTAAAGTCGCAGTAATTTGCACTAGTTGTTACAAACCGGGACGTCTGGTCACCGTACCCTATAGATCTGGAACGGTAAGAGATAGAGAATGATGCTTAGTGAGGAAAAGTTGCGCCTTGCTGCCCTGAACAAAATAAAAAACTGATTTAAAAAATCATGAAAGTTGGCAGAGTTAAAAGTGATTGAAAAAAAAATCCCATTTTTTAATGGATCATTCCAGATCAGTGATCCAGATCAGCACCAAAAGTCAGACATTGTAATTCAGCCCAGAGGTATTCTTCATGTGAAATTTGGTGATGATTAGTTGAAAACTGAGAGAGAAATGGCGTCCTAGAAAATATTAGTAGAAGAAGAAAGTAGAAAGATCCTGAGTGAGAGGAACAGCTTGTAGCAGCGCTGCTAGCACAAATTCATTAATCCTAAAATGAATTCTGTGGAAGCTTATTGACAATATTAAAAAAGAAAAGATTCTCAAAAATTGTCACTCAATATCTCAGAAATAACAGCGAAAGTCTAAATTCTGAAAATTTACATATAAATGGATATTAAATGTATTTATTTGCATAAACTCCACCCCATATTTGGCACCTTTATCTACAAACAGCCCTTATTTTATATGAAAGACACAAACCTGCATCTACATCTTGATTTTTTGGGCGTTGTTTTAAAACCTGCACCAATCTCTACATACACACACTTTTAATAAATCAGGGTTCACTAGTGTGTAAAGGTCTGTTCTTCATGCCTGCAGTATGAATACACCAGCTCGTGTGGTTTGTACAGTTGTTTGTGTCACTCGACAGGCTTTAGATTCACTGTATGTGCTTCATTCTTTGCTATTCTTTAGAAAGAGTTTTAAGTGAAATGTAAAGAAAGCGAAGAGCGAATCAGTGTATTTCCCTGGATATCTTTTTTTCTTTTCTTTTCTTCTCCCCACTTCACTGCTCTGATGTCCTTTATTTCTTTGTTTTGGGAACACTGCGGATTTGTTTCTCAATGTTCTCTGTGTGTAATAAATAAATCCGGAAGCCTCTCTCAGGCGTCGTGATCTCCATTTATACCGCTACATGTGCGTATGTGCTGTATGATAGACCATTTTTAGTGGTTTGTATTTTAGGGCTTTAGGGTTCCATGAGCAAGAAGAAGAAAAAAATACATAAATGATAATAAACTAGTTCTAGTAATAATATTCTTCCGTTGTTTGTACGTTATTTTTCACTGCTGTGTGTTTTTCTGTTGCTGCTGTGTGAAGTGTATTTCACAGGGATTGATTATTCTGCAGGGAATTAGTTCATTAATATTTCTCACATTGCACAGTTCTGATCTTTTAATACTCAGTCCATTTATAATATTGCTCATCATCATGATATTAAAAAAACAAACAACCCACAACAGAAAGAATACCAAAAACTGTAATTAATACATCCACCATTTTAGAAAATAACCAAATTTGATTGTTTGCCAACATAAATCTACAAATTTACTTTATTACAGGTGATTATAAATATTATTATTATCCATACAGGGCACTTTTTCGATGGAATAAAAACGTGTTCTATTCCCTTCCAGCGGGTTTCATTCATTTGGTTTGATAGCATGCAATATCGTTAGCATATCACTTATCCTACATGTATTACATCACTCTACCCAATGGAGAATGAGTGTTGAATATGGTTTATGTTATTGCATGGTTGTCAAGACAACATGACGTCATACGTCGGAGCTGATGCAAATATTCAATGAGAAAGTTTTCTGTTGCACATGCGCACAAGCATTTCTTTGTTCACCGGGAAAGAGAAAGATGTGTTGAACATGTGAAAGGCTACCAAAACTTCATTAGATATTCATCTCATCTCATCTCATTATCTCTAGCCGCTTTATCCTTCTACAGGGTCGCAGGCAAGCTGGAGCCTATCCCAGCTGACTACGGGCGAAAGGCGGGGTACACCCTGGACAAGTCGCCAGGTCATCACAGGGCTGACACATAGACACAGACAACCATTCACACTCACATTCACACCTACGCTCAATTTAGAGTCACCAGTTAACCTAACCTGCATGTCTTTGGACTGTGGGGGAAACCGGAGCACCCGGAGGAAACCCACGCGGACACGGGGAGAACATGCAAACTCCATTCATTAGATATTCTTCATGCATATTTACAAGAAAAAAAAGCATACCAACAGACATGGAAAAACAGGAAAAGAGACACGTCGGAGACATAAAATGTCCACACTTGTGAGCAACTAATGATTTGTAAATAAACATGGCTGCCAGGCTTGCTTCGTTAAGATTTTGAGAGAATTTTGGCTGCCAGGTCGCTCCGTTGTGTGTAGCTGTTGATGTTGATTTTAAAAGTAACTCAGTAAATTACAGGGAAATGAATACTTAAGTCTGAGTGAAAAATACTGTAGCGAGCGTGCAGCATGGAAGAAGAGTCTGGAGACAGAACTCTTAGTTTCTCAGTCGTTAGCCTGTGCTACTTGCTCTTGACAGATAGCACTGGCTTGACCACTTTATTAGCATTCGCTAACACTAGACCCCGAAGCCGCCGCCAGGCGCCGCTAAAACCACCATTTAGAATTTGAGCCGCCGCCAGCCAATAATTTTGTAAGCCAATTTGAGCCGCTATCTAATAAAATTTGGCTGAGCCACTAAGAATTGTGTACATCAAATAATGGGTTTATCCACATCATGAGCTACAAGAAAAGTGACACAAACATGATCAACTGTACACACTAGTAGTAACACAATAGAGACGTATAGGCATACACTGTAGAGATTTAGAACTGATATCACAGCACAGAGAGCCACCACAAGCTTGCCGTTGTGACTACCTGTCTGGCTTCCCGCCCCTCACACCGTTACCACGATACACTGGGGAACCTGGGAACCCACCCAGAGCATCAATCGACTCCGATATCAACGAGATGGCTGCATTCTTTGCCGCTGCTGAGGGAAAGTGTAAAGGTATTTTTTGTTTGTTTGTTTGTTTGTTTGTTTCACATACTTCGAGATTGATAAAAAAAAAAGTACTCCACCACTCTACTTTCATCATAGTAAGATAGCTGCCAGTCCTTCACTGGTCATTGCTAGTGAGAGTAGATAGCTAGATGCCTTCCTCGAACAATCCAGATTAGCTTATTATTAGCATTGAACTACAATCTTGCTAGATTTATATTTACAATGAAGTAAGAGACCAGGGGACCTGTGGTAATTTGCTATTTATTCCCCCCATTTGTTTGATCCGTTCGCCCGGATATATGCCACACAGTGACGTCCAGTATCAGCCATTTGTAGCCATAAACATTTTGGTGGCTGCAGCAGCCATTAAGGTTTTGGCTGAGTCAGCTAGCCAGCCAATAATTTAATCAGCCAGCCATTATCCTGAAAACAAACAGCTTCGGGGTCTAGCTAACACTACTGATGAACACTACACCAGCTGGAAGGTGACTTCACTGCCGCGCTGACAGCACCGAGCCACGGGTAAACTAGCATTGGCCTTCGAGAATGCTGATATGAAGAGTGAGTGTATGTATAATAATAATAATAATATTATTGACTGGCTTTTTTCATGGTCTATCAGATAAATTCCATTCATCTACTCATCTTCAACTCATTCAATATCATGCTAGCTGAATGGAATATATCTGATAGACCATGGAAAAAAGCCATCCAATATTATTGAAATACAAATTTGCATGTCACGTTTTTGAGCCTAAGAAGTGAAATGTAGCTCAATAATGCACAGAAATAATCAAAAACCATCACAAACCTTCTTGATCAAGCACTTAAAATATAAAAACTTTTCTAACATCATTACAGTTCTGTTGAATTCTTGAATCTGATTGGTGAGATGGTATTGATTAATTTTCTTTAACAGCACTCGTTCCAAGACATTATCGTTTCTATTATTACAGTAACAGCTGATTCTGTACAGCAGATGCTTCACATAAACAGATAAAAGAAAATGTGTGATGATCGATCTGGTGAAGTTTACACCATGTAAGGAGATGTTTATTTAACATTGATGGAAGGAGTCTCCAATGTCAATGCTGTGGAACAGTCTGAAGTAAAGCTGAAACTCTTTCACCATCTTCAGGACAGAGGAGTTTATGCTTTGTATTTTTTTTGGTCACATGACAAATTCTTGTCATGTCATTCTTTTGTCTCTTTCACTTCTAGTGAGAGATAAACAAGGCTGGTGAAGGAACGACTGTTTCTCACTGCGATAGCGTCAGTGAGAACATGAGCTAATTGGAGATGTTCCATAATATTCAGTGTAACTAGAAATGGATTTTAAAAAAGCACAGTGTTGTTGGTGAGTAAATTTGTGGTGTAAGAGGAATAAAACACTACTGAGCTGCACTGCAGTAACAGGGACTGGGAGCGAGACCTCGTTACACTGCACTGCAGTAACGGACTGGGAGCGAGACCTCTTTACACTGCACTGCAGTAACAGACTTGGAGCGGGACCTCGTTACACTGCACTGCAGTAATGGACTGGGAGCGGGACCTCGTTACACTGCACTGCAGTAACAGGGTGTAGAACTTTGCGCGGGTGGGTGGAGCACAGAAGTACGGCAGGCCAGAACTGAGTTTCCAAAAACTCTTTATTTGCACTTTTCAGTAGCAAACACACACACACAAGTCATCTGGTTGGGGAGAGAGCTCTCTTCCTCTGCTCTCTCTCTCCTTATATCGGGCATGGTCGCTGGGAAGACACACAAACACAGGTTAATTGACATCAGGTGTAGTGATTCTGCCACTTACCTTCCCTGACTCCGCCCTCCAGTCACAGACCGACGCTTGACCATGCCCCTGCTGCCACATACCCCCACTGCCCGACTCAGGCCGGGCAGCTGTCCGGCCTGCAGCCAACTCCCCCCCCCCCCCCCCCCCTTGACGGGAGAGGAAGTCTGCCACAACCATCTGCGCCCCCGGCCTGTGGATCACCTTGAAGTTAAAGGGCTGGAGTGCCAGATACCAACGGGTGATCCGCGCATTGGCATCCTTCATGCGGTGGAGCCACTGGAGGGGTGCATAGTCCGAACAGAGGGTGAAAGGGCGTCCCAGCAGGTAGTAGCGGAGGGCGAGGACCGCACACTTGATGGGTAGGCAGTCCTTCTCGATTGTGCTGTAGCGCCCCTCATGCACTGACAGCTTCCTGCTGATATACACTACCGTTCAAAAGTTTGGGGTCACCCAGGCAATTTTGTGTTTTCCATGAAAAGTCACACTTTTATTTACCACCATAAGTTGTAAAATGAATAGAAAATATAGTCAAGACATTTTTCTGGCCATTTTGAGCATTTAATCGACCCCACAAATGTGATGCTCCAGAAACTCAATCTGCTCAAAAGAAGGTCAGTTTTATAGCTTCTCTAAAGAGCTAAACTGTTTTCAGCTGTGCTAACATGATTGTACAAGGGTTTTCTAATCATCCATTAGCCTTCTGAGGCAATGAGCAAACACATTGTACCATTAGAACACTGGAGTGATAGTTGCTGGAAACGGGCCTCTATACACCTATGTAGATATTGCACCAAAAACCAGACATTTGCAGCTAGAATAGTCATTTACCACATTAGCAATGTATAGAGTGGATTTCTGATTAGTTTAAAGTGATCTTCATTGAAAAGAACAGGGCTTTTCTTTCAAAAATAAGGACATTTCAAAGTGACCCCAAACTTTTGAACGGTAGTGTACAGCACGGGGCGATCCTCCCCTTCCACCTCCTGGGACAAAACAGCCCCCAGCCCTCTGTCCGACGCGTCCGTCTGCAACATAAAGGTGAGAGAAAAGTCAGGGGAGTGTAACAGTGGCCCCCCACACAGTGCAGCCTTCACCTCAGAGAAAGCCCGCTGGCATTGCTCCGTCCACTGGACCGGATTTGGTGTCCCCTTTTTAGTGAGATCAGTCAGTGGGCTAGTGACGTCTGAATAATTAGGTATAAACCTACGATAGTAGCCAGCCAGCCCCAGGAACTGTCTCACCCCCTTTTTGGTCTTGGGCCTTGGACAGGCCGCAATTGCTGCTGTCTTGTTAATTTGGGGATGTACCTGCCCATTGCCCAAGTGGAAGCCCAGATACTGTACTTCCACCCACCCAATCGCACACTTCTTTGGGTTGGCCATGAGACCCGCTCGCCTCAGTGACCCAAAGACGGCCCTCAGGTGCTGCAGATGCCGTGGCCAGTCATTACTATAGATTTTTATGTCATCCAAATATGCGGCCGCGTAGGTGGCGTGGGGGCGGAGGACCCTGTCCATGAGCCACTGGAACATAGCGGGCGCCCCAAACAGCCCAAAAGGAAGTGTGACAAATTGGTATAAGCCAAACGGTGTGGAAAAGGCTGTTTTTTCTCAGGATAATGGAGTCAAGGGGATCTGCCAATAACCCTTTGTCAAATCCAGTGTCGAGCCGTGCCTAGTCGATCCAGCAACTCGTCAATGCAAGGCATTGGGTATGTGTCGAATTTAGACACCGCGTTGACTTTTCTATAGTCCACACAGAACCGGACTGACCCGTCGGCCTTAGGAACCAAGACCACCAGGCTGCTCCAGTCACTATGGGACTCCTCAACAATGCCCATTTCAAGCATGGCCTCGAGTTCTTCCCGAACCACCTTTTTCTTGTGTTCGGGTAGCCTGTAAGGGCGGCTGCACACTACCACCCCCGGGGGCGTCTCAATGTGGTGTTCTATGAGGCGGGTGCGGCCGGGCAGGGGCAAGAACACGTCCGAAAATTCAGTCTGCAACTGGGCAACCACCGTGAGTTGGGTTGGGGAGAGGTGGTCTCCACAGGGGACCGGAGAGGTAAGCGATGTCAATGTTCCTTTTTGAACCTCTGGCCCCAGCTCCACCTTCTCCGGAACCACCGACACCAATGCCACGGGGACCTCCTCATTCCAGAGTTTAAGCAGATTGAGGTGGTAAATCTGTAGCGCCCCACCCCTGTCCGTTCGCCTCACCTCATAGTCAATGTCCCCGACTTGCCGTGTGACCTCAAAGGGTCCTTGCCACTTGGCAATCAATTTGGAGCTCGACGTGGGCAACAGTACGAGTACTTTATCTCCAGGTGCGAACTCCCTAAGGCGCGTACCCCTGTTGTACAGGCAGATTTGCCGTTCTTGAGCCTGCCGCAAATTCTCCTGGGTTAGGTGTGTGAGTGTGTGGAGTTTTGCGCACAGGTCAATAACGTATTGAATTTCGTTTTTGCTTGGTGAAGGTCCCTCCTCCCAATTTTCCCGCAGTACATCTAGGATGCTGCGCGGCTTACACCCATATAATAATTTGAACGGGGAGAACCCCGTGGAGGCTTGTGGGGCCTCTCACACTGCGAATAACAGGGGTTCGAGCCATTTATCCCAATTGCGTGCATCCTCGCTTACTAATTTTTTAATTATATTCTTAAGGGTGCGGTTGAACCGTTCGACTAAACCGTCCGTTTGTGGGTGATAAACAGTGGTGCGGATCGGTTTAATTCCCAATAACCCATACAGTTCGCGCAGTGTGCGTGACATAAACGAAGTGCCTTGATCAGTCAGAATCTCTTTGGGGATTCCGACTCGGGAGATGACATGGAAGAATGCTTCCGCAATACTGCATGCTGAGATATTGCGAAGAGGCACTGCTTCGGGATATCGCGTTGCATAGTCCACCAGGACTAAAATAAAGCGATACCCTCGTGTTGACCGATCTAATGGCCCGACGAGATCCATCCCAATTCTTTTGAACGGGGTCTCGATTAATGGTAGAGGGCGCAAAGGCGCTTTTGGAATGGCCGCTGGATTTACTAACTGGCATTCGCGGCATACTGTACACCACCTACGGACATCGCCGCGAATCCCTGGCCAATAGAACCGGGCCATTATTCGGGCTAGTGTCTTATTCTGCCCCAAATGTCCAGCCATGGGATTAAAGTGAGCCGCCTGGAATACCAATTCCCGGCGGCTCTTTGGAATCAAAAGCTGTGTAATCGGCTCCTTAGTCTGAGTGTCCTGCGTCACTCGGTATAATCTATCTCTCATAATGGAGAAATAGGGGAAGGACGGGGTGGCATTTGGCTGGAGCGTTTGACCATCGATTACTCTCACTTGGTCAAACGCATGCCGCAGAGTCTCGTCTCGCGACTGCTCTAACGGGAAATCCACAAGGGATTCCCCGAGAGAGGGAGGAGGAGCCTGCGGCTCCTCACTCTGATGCGAAGATGATGTGGACAGCTCTGTGACAGCTGCTCCCGCCAATGCCACACCGGGACCTCCCCCTGCTGAACTATGGCAAGACCCACTCTTTACTAAATGAGTCATTAATTCCCGAAATCCCGGCCAATCAGTCCCCAAAATTATCGAGTGGGTAATGCGAGGATTAACTGACACCTTTACACTAAATTTCTCCCCTTGAAATAGAATGTGGACCGACACTAAAGGGTAGTTGTGAACATCCCCGTGCACACACAACACCTTCACCAATTGTGCTCCCCCCAATGCCTCGCCTTGCACCAGGCTTTGGTGGATTGAGGTCTGATTACAGCCAGAGTCCACCAAAGCCTGATACGTATGCCCTTGGACACTCACCGGTATATGATATGCTCCGGTCCGATTGAGGGCGGTTCCTGGCGCGTAGGGGATCCGGACCACCGCGCCCACCTCCATTACCGAGCACTGATGCTGGAGGTGCCCCGGCTCCCCACAGCGCCAGCAAACTGGCCAGGGCTTTCTCTCTGCACCGGCACTCTGGGGCTCACTCACCTGAGGGGGGGAAGAGACAGACACGGAAGCAGGAAACGGGAGGGCACCGCGGGTGCGGCGGGCCAGCTGGGGTGGAGCCGGCCCCTGCCTCCGCGGTGGGGGAACGGGGCGAGACACAGAAGGGGAGGGGGAGAGAGAGAGAGGAGAAGAGGAGATCTGCTATCCTGCTGTGGGAACAGCCGCCAAATGATCCTCCGCCAACTCGATGGCCTGATCCAGCGACACCGGGTGATGGCACTGGACCCGCTCCACTGTTCCTTCGGGAAGCCAGACGATAAACTGCTCCAGTGCCACCAGATCGATGATTCCCTCGGCGTTGTGGTTGTCAGCCTTCAGCCACCGCCGGCAGGCGTCCTGGAGTTGCTGGCCAAACGCGAACGGCCGGCCAACCTCCTCTAGGTGTAGAGCGCGAAAGTGCTGGTGTTGTTGTTCGGAGGTGCACCCCACACGCTGGAGGACAGCCTGGCGCAGGTCCGCGTAGATCAGCCGGCTGTTGGCGGGGAGCTGTAGTGCGGCCAGCTGCGTCTCGCCCATTGGGCAGCTGCGGGCCCATCTTCGTTAGGGTGAGGTGGGGTGGGCCCGTGGAGGTGGTGGACCCCGCCGATGCGAGGATGTGCCGGAACGCCTGACAATCTTCCTGTTGTGCCAGCACCAGGGCATCGAACCGTTGTTCTTGCTCCTTTCGGAGGGCGACCAATGCCTGGTGCTGACTCTGTTGGGCCGTGGCGAGGGCGTGGATCAGGTCTACGAAGGGGGAGGACTCCATGGGGCTGTTCTCCTCTGTGCTCCGCTTCCGGGTTTCGGCACCACTGTAGAACTTTGCGCGGGTGGGTGGAGCACAGAAGTACGGCAGGCCAGAACTGAGTTTCCAAAAACACTTTATTTGCACTTTTCAGTAGCAAACTCACTCTCCCAGTCACACGCATACACACACACACACACACAAGTCATCTGGTTGGGGAGAGAGCTCTCTTCCTCTGCTCTCTCTCTCCTTATATCAGGCATGGTCGCTGGGAAGACACACAAACACAGGTTAATTGACATCAGGTGTAGTGATTCTGCCACTGACCTTCCCTGACTCCACCCTCTGGTCACAGACCGCCGCTTGACCCCGCCCCTGCTGCCACACAGGGACTGAGAGTGGGACCTCATTACACTGCACTGCAGTAACAGGGACTGGGAGCGGGACCTCGTTACACCTCACTGCAGTAACAGGGACTGGGAGCGGGACCTCGTTACACAGCACTGCAGTAACAGGGACTGGGAGCTGGACCTCGTTACACTACAATGCAGTAACAGGGACTGGGAGCCGGACCTCGTTACACTGCACTGCAGTAACAGAGACTGGGAGCTGGACCTCGTTACACTGCACTGCAGTAACGGGGACTGGGAGCGGGACCTTGTTACACTGCACTGCAGTAATGGACTGGGAGCGGGACCTCGTTACACTGCACTGCAGTAACAGGGACTGGGAGCCAGACCTCGTTACACTGCACTGCAGTAAAGGGGACTGGGAGCCAGAGCTCGTTACACTGCACTGCAGTAACAGGGACTGGGAGCCGGACCTCATTACACTGTACTGCAGTAACAGGGACTGGGAGCCAGACCTCGTTACACTGCACTGCAGTAATGGGGACTGGGAGCCGGACCTCGTTACACTGCACTGCAGTAACGGGGACTGGGAGCCGGACCTCATTACACTGTACTGCAGTAACAGGGACTGGGAGCGGGACCTCTTTACACTGCACTGCAGTAACAGGGACTGGGAGCGGGACCTCGTTACACTGCGCTGCAGTAACAGGGACTGGGAGCGGGACCTCTTTACACTGCGCTGCAGTAACAGGGACTGGGAGCGGGACCTCGTTACACTGCGCTGCAGTAACAGGGACTGGGAGCGGGACCTCGTTAGACTGCACTGCAGTAACAGGGACTGGGAGCGGGACCTCGTTACACTGCACTGCTGTGGATTATTTTCCTATAACTGCAAACCTGTGAGTGTTTAATTCCTTCAACTGAAACGATTTATAGATTTGTGGAAGCCCTGCCCTTTCATTCTCTCTCTCTTTCTCCCTCCCCTTCTGCCTCTCTGTCTCCCCATTCTCTACCTCTCACTCATTCTCTCTTTCTCTCTCCCCATTCTCTACCTCTCGCTCATTCTCTCTCCCTCTCGCTCTTTTTCTCTCTCTCATCTCTCTCTCTCTCCCCTCTCATTCTCTCTACCTCTCACTCATTCTCTCTCTCCCCTCTCATTCTCTCTACCTCTCACTCATTCTCTCTCTCCTCTCTCATTCCCTCTACCTCTCACTCATTCTCTCTCTCTCTCCCCCATTCTCTCTACCTCTTGCTCATTCTCTCTCCCTCTCACTCTCTCTCTCTCTCTCTCTCTCTCTCTCTCTCTCTCTCTCCCATCCTTCCCTCTCCCCCCTCTCATTCTCTCTACCTCTCACTCATTCTCTCTCTCCCCTCTCATTCTCTCTACCTCTTTTACTCTGCCGCTCTCTCTCTGTCTCTCCCCCCCGTGTCTGTGAGAAACCCAGTGTCCTACTGTTTTATTTATTATCTGTGTGAAAGCTGTAAATCAGATAAAACAGGGAGCTCTATTCCCCAGAAAACACACACACACAGACTGAAACCCAATCACAACCCAGGCCACCTTTGTTGGCTTTTTCTTTGCCCCAGTGCCCTCTGGATAATTTTTG